>NW_028152029.1:0-182326 GCF_964638095.1 Poromitra crassiceps
CTCTGTCTGATTTTGGATTTTTTTTTTTTTTTGTTCCAAAATCAGACTTGACACCAGAGAGGCTGAATACCGCACTGAGTCAATGCGCTCTTAGCCTCTCTGGTGTCAACACTGTCTGATTTTGGATTTTTTTTTTTTTCCAAAATCAGACTTGACACCAGAGAGGCTGAATACCGCACTGAGTCAATGCGGTCTTAGCCTCTCTGGTCTCAACACTCTGTCTGATTTTGGATTTTTTTTTTTTTTTTCCAAAATCAGACTTGACACCAGAGAGGCTGAATACCGCACTGAGTCAATGCGGTCTTAGCCTCTCTGGTCTCAACACTCTGTCTGATTTTGGATTTTTTTTTTTTTTTTTTCCAAAATCAGACTTGACACCAGAGAGGCTGCATACCGCACTGAGTCAATGCGCTCTTAGCCTCTCTGGTCTCAACACTCTGTCTGATTTTGGATTTTTTTTTTTTTTTCCAAAATCAGACTTGACACCAGAGAGGCTGAATACCGCACTGAGTCAATGCGGTCTTAGCCTCTCTGGTGTCAACACTCTGTCTGATTTTGGATTTTTTTTTTTTTTTTCAAAAATCAGACTTGACACCAGAGAGGCTGAATACCGCACTGAGTCAATGCGGTCTTAGCCTCTCTGGTCTCAACACTCTGTCTGATTTTGGATTTTTTTTTTTTTTTTTTCCAAAATCAGACTTGACACCAGAGAGGCTGAATACCGCACTGAGTCAATGCGCTCTTAGCCTCTCTGGTGTCAACACTGTCTGATTTTGGATTTTTTTTTTTTTTTTTTCCAAAATCAGACTTGACACCAGAGAGGCTGAATACCGCACTGAGTCAATGCGGTCTTAGCCTCTCTGGTCTCAACACTCTGTCTGATTTTGGATTTTTTTTTTTTTTTTCCAAAATCAGACTTGACACCAGAGAGGCTGAATACCGCACTGAGTCAATGCGGTCTTAGCCTCTCTGGTCTCAACACTCTGTCTGATTTTGGATTTTTTTTTTTTTTTTCCAAAATCAGACTTGACACCAGAGAGGCTGAATACCGCACTGAGTCAATGCGGTCTTAGCCTCTCTGGTCTCAACACTCTGTCTGATTTTGGATTTTTTTTTTTTTTTGTTCCAAAATCAGACTTGACACCAGAGAGGCTGAATACCGCACTGAGTCAATGCGCTCTTAGCCTCTCTGGTGTCAACACTGTCTGATTTTGGATTTTTTTTTTTTTTCCAAAATCAGACTTGACACCAGAGAGGCTGAATACCGCACTGAGTCAATGCGGTCTTAGCCTCTCTGGTCTCAACACTCTGTCTGATTTTGGATTTTTTTTTTTTTTTTTTTCCAAAATCAGACTTGACACCAGAGAGGCTGAATACCGCACTGAGTCAATGCGGTCTTAGCCTCTCTGGTCTCAACACTCTGTCTGATTTTGGATTTTTTTTTTTTTTTTCCAAAATCAGACTTGACACCAGAGAGGCTGAATACCGCACTGAGTCAATGTGGTCTTAGCCTCTCTGGTCTCAACACTCTGTCTGATTTTGGATTTTTTTTTTTTTTTTTTTCAAAATCAGACTTGACACCAGAGAGGCTGCATACCGCACTGAGTCAATGCGCTCTTAGCCTCTCTGGTCTCAACACTCTGTCTGATTTTGGATTTTTTTTTTTTTTTCCAAAATCAGACTTGACACCAGAGAGGCTGAATACCGCACTGAGTCAATGCGGTCTTAGCCTCTCTGGTGTCAACACTCTGTCTGATTTTGGATTTTTTTTTTTTTTTTTTCAAAAATCAGACTTGACACCAGAGAGGCTGAATACCGCACTGAGTCAATGCGGTCTTAGCCTCTCTGGTCTCAACACTCTGTCTGATTTTGGATTTTTTTTTTTTTTTTTCCCAAAATCAGACTTGACACCAGAGAGGCTGAATACCGCACTGAGTCAATGCGCTCTTAGCCTCTCTGGTGTCAACACTGTCTGATTTTGGATTTTTTTTTTTTTTTCCAAAATCAGACTTGACACCAGAGAGGCTGAATACCGCACTGAGTCAATGCGGTCTTAGCCTCTCTGGTCTCAACACTCTGTCTGATTTTGGATTTTTTTTTTTTTTTCCAAAATCAGACTTGACACCAGAGAGGCTGAATACCGCACTGAGTCAATGCGGTCTTAGCCTCTCTGGTGTCAACACTCTGTCTGATTTTGGATTTTTTTTTTTTTCCAAAATCAGACTTGACACCAGAGAGGCTGAATACCGCACTGAGTCAATGCGGTCTTAGCCTCTCTGGTGTCAACACTCTGTCTGATTTTGGATTTTTTTTTTTTTTTTTCCAAAATCAGACTTGACACCAGAGAGGCTGAATACCGCACTGAGTCAATGCGGTCTTAGCCTCTCTGGTCTCAACACTCTGTCTGATTTTGGATTTTTTTTTTTTTTTTTTTCCAAAATCAGACTTGACACCAGAGAGGCTGAATACCGCACTGAGTCAATGGGGTCTTAGCCTCTCTGGTCTCAACACTCTGTCTGATTTTGGATTTTTTTTTTTTTTTTTTTTTTCCAAAATCAGACTTGACACCAGAGAGGCTGAATACCGCACTGAGTCAATGCGGTCTTAGCCTCTCTGGTCTCAACACTGTCTGATTTTGGATTTTTTTTTTTTTTTCCAAAATCAGACTTGACACCAGAGAGGCTGAATACCGCACTGAGTCAATGCGGTCTTAGCCTCTCTGGTCTCAACACTCTGTCTGATTTTGGATTTTTTTTTTTTTTTGTTCCAAAATCAGACTTGACACCAGAGAGGCTGAATACCGCACTGAGTCAATGCGCTCTTAGCCTCTCTGGTGTCAACACTGTCTGATTTTGGATTTTTTTTTTTTTTCCAAAATCAGACTTGACACCAGAGAGGCTGAATACCGCACTGAGTCAATGCGGTCTTAGCCTCTCTGGTCTCAACACTCTGTCTGATTTTGGATTTTTTTTTTTTTTTTTCCAAAATCAGACTTGACACCAGAGAGGCTGAATACCGCACTGAGTCAATGCGGTCTTAGCCTCTCTGGTCTCAACACTCTGTCTGATTTTGGATTTTTTTTTTTTTTTTTCCAAAATCAGACTTGACACCAGAGAGGCTGCATACCGCACTGAGTCAATGCGGTCTTAGCCTCTCTGGTCTCAACACTCTGTCTGATTTTGGATTATTATTTTTTTTTTCCAAAATCAGACTTGACACCAGAGAGGCTGAATACCGCACTGAGTCAATGCGGTCTTAGCCTCTCTGGTGTCAACACTCTGTCTGATTTTGGATTTTTTTTTTTTTTTTTCCAAAATCAGACTTGACACCAGAGAGGCTGCATACCGCACTGAGTCAATGCGCTCTTAGCCTCTCTGGTCTCAACACTCTGTCTGATTTTGGATTTTTTTTTTTTTTCCCAAAATCAGACTTGACACCAGAGAGGCTGAATACCGCACTGAGTCAATGCGGTCTTAGCCTCTCTGGTGTCAACACTCTGTCTGATTTTGGATTTTTTTTTTTTTTTTCAAAAATCAGACTTGACACCAGAGAGGCTGAATACCGCACTGAGTCAATGCGGTCTTAGCCTCTCTGGTCTCAACACTCTGTCTGATTTTGGATTTTTTTTTTTTTTTTTTCCAAAATCAGACTTGACACCAGAGAGGCTGAATACCGCACTGAGTCAATGCGCTCTTAGCCTCTCTGGTGTCAACACTGTCTGATTTTGGATTTTTTTTTTTTTTTTTTCCAAAATCAGACTTGACACCAGAGAGGCTGAATACCGCACTGAGTCAATGCGGTCTTAGCCTCTCTGGTCTCAACACTCTGTCTGATTTTGGATTTTTTTTTTTTTTTTCCAAAATCAGACTTGACACCAGAGAGGCTGAATACCGCACTGAGTCAATGCGGTCTTAGCCTCTCTGGTCTCAACACTCTGTCTGATTTTGGATTTTTTTTTTTTTTTTCCAAAATCAGACTTGACACCAGAGAGGCTGAATACCGCACTGAGTCAATGCGGTCTTAGCCTCTCTGGTCTCAACACTCTGTCTGATTTTGGATTTTTTTTTTTTTTTTTTCCAAAATCAGACTTGACACCAGAGAGGCTGCATACCGCACTGAGTCAATGCGCTCTTAGCCTCTCTGGTCTCAACACTCTGTCTGATTTTGGATTTTTTTTTTTTTTCCAAAATCAGACTTGACACCAGAGAGGCTGAATACCGCACTGAGTCAATGCGGTCTTAGCCTCTCTGGTGTCAACACTCTGTCTGATTTTGGATTTTTTTTTTTTTTTTCAAAAATCAGACTTGACACCAGAGAGGCTGAATACCGCACTGAGTCAATGCGGTCTTAGCCTCTCTGGTCTCAACACTCTGTCTGATTTTGGATTTTTTTTTTTTTTTTTTCCAAAATCAGACTTGACACCAGAGAGGCTGAATACCGCACTGAGTCAATGCGCTCTTAGCCTCTCTGGTGTCAACACTGTCTGATTTTGGATTTTTTTTTTTTTTTTTTCCAAAATCAGACTTGACACCAGAGAGGCTGAATACCGCACTGAGTCAATGCGGTCTTAGCCTCTCTGGTCTCAACACTCTGTCTGATTTTGGATTTTTTTTTTTTTTTTCCAAAATCAGACTTGACACCAGAGAGGCTGAATACCGCACTGAGTCAATGCGGTCTTAGCCTCTCTGGTGTCAACACTCTGTCTGATTTTGGATTTTTTTTTTTTCCAAAATCAGACTTGACACCAGAGAGGCTGAATACCGCACTGAGTCAATGCGGTCTTAGCCTCTCTGGTGTCAACACTCTGTCTGATTTTGGATTTTTTTTTTTTTTTTTCCAAAATCAGACTTGACACCAGAGAGGCTGAATACCGCACTGAGTCAATGCGGTCTTAGCCTCTCTGGTCTCAACACTCTGTCTGATTTTGGATTTTTTTTTTTTTTTTTTTTTCCAAAATCAGACTTGACACCAGAGAGGCTGAATACCGCACTGAGTCAATGCGGTCTTAGCCTCTCTGGTCTCAACACTGTCTGATTTTGGATTTTTTTTTTTTTTTCCAAAATCAGACTTGACACCAGAGAGGCTGAATACCGCACTGAGTCAATGCGGTCTTAGCCTCTCTGGTCTCAACACTCTGTCTGATTTTGGATTTTTTTTTTTTTTTGTTCCAAAATCAGACTTGACACCAGAGAGGCTGAATACCGCACTGAGTCAATGCGCTCTTAGCCTCTCTGGTGTCAACACTGTCTGATTTTGGATTTTTTTTTTTTTTCCAAAATCAGACTTGACACCAGAGAGGCTGAATACCGCACTGAGTCAATGCGGTCTTAGCCTCTCTGGTCTCAACACTCTGTCTGATTTTGGATTTTTTTTTTTTTTTTTTTCCAAAATCAGACTTGACACCAGAGAGGCTGAATACCGCACTGAGTCAATGCGGTCTTAGCCTCTCTGGTCTCAACACTCTGTCTGATTTTGGATTTTTTTTTTTTTTTTCCAAAATCAGACTTGACACCAGAGAGGCTGAATACCGCACTGAGTCAATGCGGTCTTAGCCTCTCTGGTCTCAACACTCTGTCTGATTTTGGATTTTTTTTTTTTTTTTTTTCAAAATCAGACTTGACACCAGAGAGGCTGCATACCGCACTGAGTCAATGCGCTCTTAGCCTCTCTGGTCTCAACACTCTGTCTGATTTTGGATTTTTTTTTTTTTTCCAAAATCAGACTTGACACCAGAGAGGCTGAATACCGCACTGAGTCAATGCGGTCTTAGCCTCTCTGGTGTCAACACTCTGTCTGATTTTGGATTTTTTTTTTTTTTTTTTCAAAAATCAGACTTGACACCAGAGAGGCTGAATACCGCACTGAGTCAATGCGGTCTTAGCCTCTCTGGTCTCAACACTCTGTCTGATTTTGGATTTTTTTTTTTTTTTTTCCCAAAATCAGACTTGACACCAGAGAGGCTGAATACCGCACTGAGTCAATGCGCTCTTAGCCTCTCTGGTGTCAACACTGTCTGATTTTGGATTTTTTTTTTTTTTTTCCAAAATCAGACTTGACACCAGAGAGGCTGAATACCGCACTGAGTCAATGCGGTCTTAGCCTCTCTGGTCTCAACACTCTGTCTGATTTTGGATTTTTTTTTTTTTTTCCAAAATCAGACTTGACACCAGAGAGGCTGAATACCGCACTGAGTCAATGCGGTCTTAGCCTCTCTGGTGTCAACACTCTGTCTGATTTTGGATTTTTTTTTTTTCCAAAATCAGACTTGACACCAGAGAGGCTGAATACCGCACTGAGTCAATGCGGTCTTAGCCTCTCTGGTGTCAACACTCTGTCTGATTTTGGATTTTTTTTTTTTTTTTTCCAAAATCAGACTTGACACCAGAGAGGCTAATACCGCACTGAGTCAATGCGGTCTTAGCCTCTCTGGTCTCAACACTCTGTCTGATTTTGGATTTTTTTTTTTTTTTTTTTCCAAAATCAGACTTGACACCAGAGAGGCTGAATACCGCACTGAGTCAATGGGGTCTTAGCCTCTCTGGTCTCAACACTCTGTCTGATTTTGGATTTTTTTTTTTTTTTTTTTTTTCCAAAATCAGACTTGACACCAGAGAGGCTGAATACCGCACTGAGTCAATGCGGTCTTAGCCTCTCTGGTCTCAACACTGTCTGATTTTGGATTTTTTTTTTTTTTTCCAAAATCAGACTTGACACCAGAGAGGCTGAATACCGCACTGAGTCAATGCGGTCTTAGCCTCTCTGGTCTCAACACTCTGTCTGATTTTGGATTTTTTTTTTTTTTTGTTCCAAAATCAGACTTGACACCAGAGAGGCTGAATACCGCACTGAGTCAATGCGCTCTTAGCCTCTCTGGTGTCAACACTGTCTGATTTTGGATTTTTTTTTTTTTCCAAAATCAGACTTGACACCAGAGAGGCTGAATACCGCACTGAGTCAATGCGGTCTTAGCCTCTCTGGTCTCAACACTCTGTCTGATTTTGGATTTTTTTTTTTTTTTTCCAAAATCAGACTTGACACCAGAGAGGCTGAATACCGCACTGAGTCAATGCGGTCTTAGCCTCTCTGGTCTCAACACTCTGTCTGATTTTGGATTTTTTTTTTTTTTTTCCAAAATCAGACTTGACACCAGAGAGGCTGCATACCGCACTGAGTCAATGCGGTCTTAGCCTCTCTGGTCTCAACACTCTGTCTGATTTTGGATTATTATTTTTTTTTTCCAAAATCAGACTTGACACCAGAGAGGCTGAATACCGCACTGAGTCAATGCGGTCTTAGCCTCTCTGGTGTCAACACTCTGTCTGATTTTGGATTTTTTTTTTTTTTTTTCCAAAATCAGACTTGACACCAGAGAGGCTGCATACCGCACTGAGTC
Organism: Poromitra crassiceps; assembly: GCF_964638095.1. NCBI lineage: Eukaryota > Metazoa > Chordata > Actinopteri > Beryciformes > Melamphaidae > Poromitra > Poromitra crassiceps. The sequence goes on from NW_028152029.1 coordinate 7,394, forward strand.
AATGCGCTCTTAGCCTCTCTGGTCTCAACACTCTGTCTGATTTTGGATTTTTTTTTTTTTCCCAAAATCAGACTTGACACCAGAGAGGCTGAATACCGCACTGAGTCAATGCGGTCTTAGCCTCTCTGGTGTCAACACTCTGTCTGATTTTGGATTTTTTTTTTTTTTTTCAAAAATCAGACTTGACACCAGAGAGGCTGAATACCGCACTGAGTCAATGCGGTCTTAGCCTCTCTGGTCTCAACACTCTGTCTGATTTTGGATTTTTTTTTTTTTTTTTTCCAAAATCAGACTTGACACCAGAGAGGCTGAATACCGCACTGAGTCAATGCGCTCTTAGCCTCTCTGGTGTCAACACTGTCTGATTTTGGATTTTTTTTTTTTTTTTTCCAAAATCAGACTTGACACCAGAGAGGCTGAATACCGCACTGAGTCAATGCGGTCTTAGCCTCTCTGGTCTCAACACTCTGTCTGATTTTGGATTTTTTTTTTTTTTTTCCAAAATCAGACTTGACACCAGAGAGGCTGAATACCGCACTGAGTCAATGCGGTCTTAGCCTCTCTGGTCTCAACACTCTGTCTGATTTTGGATTTTTTTTTTTTTTTTCCAAAATCAGACTTGACACCAGAGAGGCTGAATACCGCACTGAGTCAATGCGGTCTTAGCCTCTCTGGTCTCAACACTCTGTCTGATTTTGGATTTTTTTTTTTTTTTTTTCCAAAATCAGACTTGACACCAGAGAGGCTGCATACCGCACTGAGTCAATGCGCTCTTAGCCTCTCTGGTCTCAACACTCTGTCTGATTTTGGATTTTTTTTTTTTTTCCAAAATCAGACTTGACACCAGAGAGGCTGAATACCGCACTGAGTCAATGCGGTCTTAGCCTCTCTGGTGTCAACACTCTGTCTGATTTTGGATTTTTTTTTTTTTTTTCAAAAATCAGACTTGACACCAGAGAGGCTGAATACCGCACTGAGTCAATGCGGTCTTAGCCTCTCTGGTCTCAACACTCTGTCTGATTTTGGATTTTTTTTTTTTTTTTTTCCAAAATCAGACTTGACACCAGAGAGGCTGAATACCGCACTGAGTCAATGCGCTCTTAGCCTCTCTGGTGTCAACACTGTCTGATTTTGGATTTTTTTTTTTTTTTTTTCCAAAATCAGACTTGACACCAGAGAGGCTGAATACCGCACTGAGTCAATGCGGTCTTAGCCTCTCTGGTCTCAACACTCTGTCTGATTTTGGATTTTTTTTTTTTTTTTCCAAAATCAGACTTGACACCAGAGAGGCTGAATACCGCACTGAGTCAATGCGGTCTTAGCCTCTCTGGTGTCAACACTCTGTCTGATTTTGGATTTTTTTTTTTTCCAAAATCAGACTTGACACCAGAGAGGCTGAATACCGCACTGAGTCAATGCGGTCTTAGCCTCTCTGGTGTCAACACTCTGTCTGATTTTGGATTTTTTTTTTTTTTTTTCCAAAATCAGACTTGACACCAGAGAGGCTGAATACCGCACTGAGTCAATGCGGTCTTAGCCTCTCTGGTCTCAACACTCTGTCTGATTTTGGATTTTTTTTTTTTTTTTTTTTTTTCCAAAATCAGACTTGACACCAGAGAGGCTGAATACCGCACTGAGTCAATGCGGTCTTAGCCTCTCTGGTCTCAACACTGTCTGATTTTGGATTTTTTTTTTTTTTTCCAAAATCAGACTTGACACCAGAGAGGCTGAATACCGCACTGAGTCAATGCGGTCTTAGCCTCTCTGGTCTCAACACTCTGTCTGATTTTGGATTTTTTTTTTTTTTTGTTCCAAAATCAGACTTGACACCAGAGAGGCTGAATACCGCACTGAGTCAATGCGCTCTTAGCCTCTCTGGTGTCAACACTGTCTGATTTTGGATTTTTTTTTTTTTCCAAAATCAGACTTGACACCAGAGAGGCTGAATACCGCACTGAGTCAATGCGGTCTTAGCCTCTCTGGTCTCAACACTCTGTCTGATTTTGGATTTTTTTTTTTTTTTTTTCCAAAATCAGACTTGACACCAGAGAGGCTGAATACCGCACTGAGTCAATGCGGTCTTAGCCTCTCTGGTCTCAACACTCTGTCTGATTTTGGATTTTTTTTTTTTTTTTCCAAAATCAGACTTGACACCAGAGAGGCTGAATACCGCACTGAGTCAATGCGGTCTTAGCCTCTCTGGTCTCAACACTCTGTCTGATTTTGGATTTTTTTTTTTTTTTTTTTCAAAATCAGACTTGACACCAGAGAGGCTGCATACCGCACTGAGTCAATGCGCTCTTAGCCTCTCTGGTCTCAACACTCTGTCTGATTTTGGATTTTTTTTTTTTTTCCAAAATCAGACTTGACACCAGAGAGGCTGAATACCGCACTGAGTCAATGCGGTCTTAGCCTCTCTGGTGTCAACACTCTGTCTGATTTTGGATTTTTTTTTTTTTTTTTTCAAAAATCAGACTTGACACCAGAGAGGCTGAATACCGCACTGAGTCAATGCGGTCTTAGCCTCTCTGGTCTCAACACTCTGTCTGATTTTGGATTTTTTTTTTTTTTTTTCCCAAAATCAGACTTGACACCAGAGAGGCTGAATACCGCACTGAGTCAATGCGCTCTTAGCCTCTCTGGTGTCAACACTGTCTGATTTTGGATTTTTTTTTTTTTTTTCCAAAATCAGACTTGACACCAGAGAGGCTGAATACCGCACTGAGTCAATGCGGTCTTAGCCTCTCTGGTCTCAACACTCTGTCTGATTTTGGATTTTTTTTTTTTTTTTCCAAAATCAGACTTGACACCAGAGAGGCTGAATACCGCACTGAGTCAATGCGGTCTTAGCCTCTCTGGTGTCAACACTCTGTCTGATTTTGGATTTTTTTTTTTTCCAAAATCAGACTTGACACCAGAGAGGCTGAATACCGCACTGAGTCAATGCGGTCTTAGCCTCTCTGGTGTCAACACTCTGTCTGATTTTGGATTTTTTTTTTTTTTTTTCCAAAATCAGACTTGACACCAGAGAGGCTGAATACCGCACTGAGTCAATGCGGTCTTAGCCTCTCTGGTCTCAACACTCTGTCTGATTTTGGATTTTTTTTTTTTTTTTTTTCCAAAATCAGACTTGACACCAGAGAGGCTGAATACCGCACTGAGTCAATGGGGTCTTAGCCTCTCTGGTCTCAACACTCTGTCTGATTTTGGATTTTTTTTTTTTTTTTTTTTTTCCAAAATCAGACTTGACACCAGAGAGGCTGAATACCGCACTGAGTCAATGCGGTCTTAGCCTCTCTGGTCTCAACACTGTCTGATTTTGGATTTTTTTTTTTTTTTCCAAAATCAGACTTGACACCAGAGAGGCTGAATACCGCACTGAGTCAATGCGGTCTTAGCCTCTCTGGTCTCAACACTCTGTCTGATTTTGGATTTTTTTTTTTTTTTGTTCCAAAATCAGACTTGACACCAGAGAGGCTGAATACCGCACTGAGTCAATGCGCTCTTAGCCTCTCTGGTGTCAACACTGTCTGATTTTGGATTTTTTTTTTTTTCCAAAATCAGACTTGACACCAGAGAGGCTGAATACCGCACTGAGTCAATGCGGTCTTAGCCTCTCTGGTCTCAACACTCTGTCTGATTTTGGATTTTTTTTTTTTTTTTTCCAAAATCAGACTTGACACCAGAGAGGCTGAATACCGCACTGAGTCAATGCGGTCTTAGCCTCTCTGGTCTCAACACTCTGTCTGATTTTGGATTTTTTTTTTTTTTTTCCAAAATCAGACTTGACACCAGAGAGGCTGAATACCGCACTGAGTCAATGCGGTCTTAGCCTCTCTGGTCTCAACACTCTGTCTGATTTTGGATTTTTTTTTTTTTTTTTTCCAAAATCAGACTTGACACCAGAGAGGCTGCATACCGCACTGAGTCAATGCGCTCTTAGCCTCTCTGGTCTCAACACTCTGTCTGATTTTGGATTTTTTTTTTTTTTCCAAAATCAGACTTGACACCAGAGAGGCTGAATACCGCACTGAGTCAATGCGGTCTTAGCCTCTCTGGTGTCAACACTCTGTCTGATTTTGGATTTTTTTTTTTTTTTTTCAAAAATCAGACTTGACACCAGAGAGGCTGAATACCGCACTGAGTCAATGCGGTCTTAGCCTCTCTGGTCTCAACACTCTGTCTGATTTTGGATTTTTTTTTTTTTTTTTTCCAAAATCAGACTTGACACCAGAGAGGCTGAATACCGCACTGAGTCAATGCGCTCTTAGCCTCTCTGGTGTCAACACTGTCTGATTTTGGATTTTTTTTTTTTTTTTTTCCAAAATCAGACTTGACACCAGAGAGGCTGAATACCGCACTGAGTCAATGCGGTCTTAGCCTCTCTGGTCTCAACACTCTGTCTGATTTTGGATTTTTTTTTTTTTTTTCCAAAATCAGACTTGACACCAGAGAGGCTGAATACCGCACTGAGTCAATGCGGTCTTAGCCTCTCTGGTGTCAACACTCTGTCTGATTTTGGATTTTTTTTTTTTCCAAAATCAGACTTGACACCAGAGAGGCTGAATACCGCACTGAGTCAATGCGGTCTTAGCCTCTCTGGTGTCAACACTCTGTCTGATTTTGGATTTTTTTTTTTTTTTTTCCAAAATCAGACTTGACACCAGAGAGGCTGAATACCGCACTGAGTCAATGCGGTCTTAGCCTCTCTGGTCTCAACACTCTGTCTGATTTTGGATTTTTTTTTTTTTTTTTTTTTTTTCCAAAATCAGACTTGACACCAGAGAGGCTGAATACCGCACTGAGTCAATGCGGTCTTAGCCTCTCTGGTCTCAACACTGTCTGATTTTGGATTTTTTTTTTTTTTTCCAAAATCAGACTTGACACCAGAGAGGCTGAATACCGCACTGAGTCAATGCGGTCTTAGCCTCTCTGGTCTCAACACTCTGTCTGATTTTGGATTTTTTTTTTTTTTTGTTCCAAAATCAGACTTGACACCAGAGAGGCTGAATACCGCACTGAGTCAATGCGCTCTTAGCCTCTCTGGTGTCAACACTGTCTGATTTTGGATTTTTTTTTTTTTCCAAAATCAGACTTGACACCAGAGAGGCTGAATACCGCACTGAGTCAATGCGGTCTTAGCCTCTCTGGTCTCAACACTCTGTCTGATTTTGGATTTTTTTTTTTTTTTTTCCAAAATCAGACTTGACACCAGAGAGGCTGAATACCGCACTGAGTCAATGCGGTCTTAGCCTCTCTGGTCTCAACACTCTGTCTGATTTTGGATTTCTTTTTTTTTTTTCCAAAATCAGACTTGACACCAGAGAGGCTGAATACCGCACTGAGTCAATGCGGTCTTAGCCTCTCTGGTCTCAACACTCTGTCTGATTTTGGATTTTTTTTTTTTTTTTTTCCAAAATCAGACTTGACACCAGAGAGGCTGCATACCGCACTGAGTCAATGCGCTCTTAGCCTCTCTGGTCTCAACACTCTGTCTGATTTTGGATTTTTTTTTTTTTTCCAAAATCAGACTTGACACCAGAGAGGCTGAATACCGCACTGAGTCAATGCGGTCTTAGCCTCTCTGGTGTCAACACTCTGTCTGATTTTGGATTTTTTTTTTTTTTTTTTCAAAAATCAGACTTGACACCAGAGAGGCTGAATACCGCACTGAGTCAATGCGGTCTTAGCCTCTCTGGTCTCAACACTCTGTCTGATTTTGGATTTTTTTTTTTTTTTTTCCAAAATCAGACTTGACACCAGAGAGGCTGAATACCGCACTGAGTCAATGCGCTCTTAGCCTCTCTGGTGTCAACACTGTCTGATTTTGGATTTTTTTTTTTTTTTCCAAAATCAGACTTGACACCAGAGAGGCTGAATACCGCACTGAGTCAATGCGGTCTTAGCCTCTCTGGTCTCAACACTCTGTCTGATTTTGGATTTTTTTTTTTTTTTTTCCAAAATCAGACTTGACACCAGAGAGGCTGAATACCGCACTGAGTCAATGCGGTCTTAGCCTCTCTGGTGTCAACACTCTGTCTGATTTTGGATTTTTTTTTTTCCAAAATCAGACTTGACACCAGAGAGGCTGAATACCGCACTGAGTCAATGCGGTCTTAGCCTCTCTGGTGTCAACACTCTGTCTGATTTTGGATTTTTTTTTTTTTTTTTCCAAAATCAGACTTGACACCAGAGAGGCTGAATACCGCACTGAGTCAATGCGGTCTTAGCCTCTCTGGTCTCAACACTCTGTCTGATTTTGGATTTTTTTTTTTTTTTTTTTCCAAAATCAGACTTGACACCAGAGAGGCTGAATACCGCACTGAGTCAATGGGGTCTTAGCCTCTCTGGTCTCAACACTGTCTGATTTTGGATTTTTTTTTTTTTTCCAAAATCAGACTTGACACCAGAGAGGCTGAATACCGCACTGAGTCAATGCGGTCTTAGCCTCTCTGGTGTCAACACTGTGTCTGATTTTGGATTTTTTTTTTTTTCCCAAAATCAGACTTGACACCAGAGAGGCTGAATACCGCACTGAGTCAATGCGGTCTTAGCCTCTCTGGTGTCAACACTCTGTCTGATTTTGGATTTTTTTTTTTTTTTTCCAAAATCAGACTTGACACCAGAGAGGCTGAATACCGCACTGAGTCAATGCGGTCTTAGCCTCTCTGGTCTCAACACTGTCTGATTTTGGATTTTTTTTTTTTTTTTCCAAAATCAGACTTGACACCAGAGAGGCTGAATACCGCACTGAGTCAATGCGGTCTTAGCCTCTCTGGTGTCAACACTCTGTCTGATTTTGGATTTTTTTTTTTTTTTTCCCAAAAATCAGACTTGACACCAGAGAGGCTGAATACCGCACTGAGTCAATGCGGTCTTAGCCTCTCTGGTCTCAACACTCTGTCTGATTTTGGATTTTTTTTTTTTTTTTTTTTTTCCCAAAATCAGACTTGACACCAGAGAGGCTGAATACCGCACTGAGTCAATGCGGTCTTAGCCTCTCTGGTCTCAACACTGTCTGATTTTGGATTTTTTTTTTTTTTTCCAAAATCAGACTTGACACCAGAGAGGCTGAATACCGCACTGAGTCAATGCGGTCTTAGCCTCTCTGGTCTCAACACTCTGTCTGATTTTGGATTTTTTTTTTTTTTTGTTCCAAAATCAGACTTGACACCAGAGAGGCTGAATACCGCACTGAGTCAATGCGCTCTTAGCCTCTCTGGTGTCAACACTGTCTGATTTTGGATTTTTTTTTTTTTCCAAAATCAGACTTGACACCAGAGAGGCTGAATACCGCACTGAGTCAATGCGGTCTTAGCCTCTCTGGTCTCAACACTCTGTCTGATTTTGGATTTTTTTTTTTTTTTTTCCAAAATCAGACTTGACACCAGAGAGGCTGAATACCGCACTGAGTTAATGCGGTCTTAGCCTCTCTGGTCTCAACACTCTGTCTGATTTTGGATTTTTTTTTTTTTTTTCCAAAATCAGACTTGACACCAGAGAGGCTGAATACCGCACTTAGTCAATGCGGTCTTAGCCTCTCTGGTCTCAACACTCTGTCTGATTTTGGATTTTTTTTTTTTTTTTTTCCAAAATCAGACTTGACACCAGAGAGGCTGCATACCGCACTGAGTCAATGCGCTCTTAGCCTCTCTGGTCTCAACACTCTGTCTGATTTTGGATTTTTTTTTTTTTTTCAAAATCAGACTTGACACCAGAGAGGCTGAATACCGCACTGAGTCAATGCGGTCTTAGCCTCTCTGGTGTCAACACTCTGTCTGATTTTGGATTTTTTTTTTTTTTTTCAAAAATCAGACTTGACACCAGAGAGGCTGAATACCGCACTGAGTCAATGCGGTCTTAGCCTCTCTGGTCTCAACACTCTGTCTGATTTTGGATTTTTTTTTTTTTTTTTTTTTTCCAAAATCAGACTTGACACCAGAGAGGCTGAATACCGCACTGAGTCAATGCGGTCTTAGCCTCTCTGGTCTCAACACTGTCTGATTTTGGATTTTTTTTTTTTTTCCAAAATCAGACTTGACACCAGAGAGGCTGAATACCGCACTGAGTCAATGCGGTCTTAGCCTCTCTGGTGTCAACACTCTGTCTGATTTTGGATTTTTTTTTTTCCAAAATCAGACTTGACACCAGAGAGGCTGAATACCGCACTGAGTCAATGCGGTCTTAGCCTCTCTGGTGTCAACACTCTGTCTGATTTTGGATTTTTTTTTTTTTTTTCCAAAATCAGACTTGACACCAGAGAGGCTGAATACCGCACTGAGTCAATGCGGTCTTAGCCTCTCTGGTGTCAACACTCTGTCTGATTTTGGATTTTTTTTTTTTCCAAAATCAGACTTGACACCAGAGAGGCTGAATACCGCACTGAGTCAATGCGGTCTTAGCCTCTCTGGTGTCAACACTCTGTCTGATTTTGGATTTTTTTTTTTTTTTTTCCAAAATCAGACTTGACACCAGAGAGGCTGAATACCGCACTGAGTCAATGCGGTCTTAGCCTCTCTGGTCTCAACACTCTGTCTGATTTTGGATTTTTTTTTTTTTTTTTTTTTTCCAAAATCAGACTTGACACCAGAGAGGCTGAATACCGCACTGAGTCAATGCGGTCTTAGCCTCTCTGGTCTCAACACTGTCTGATTTTGGATTTTTTTTTTTTTTCCAAAATCAGACTTGACACCAGAGAGGCTGAATACCGCACTGAGTCAATGCGGTCTTAGCCTCTCTGGTCTCAACACTCTGTCTGATTTTGGATTTTATTTTTTTTTTGTTCCAAAATCAGACTTGACACCAGAGAGGCTGAATACCGCACTGAGTCAATGCGCTCTTAGCCTCTCTGGTGTCAACACTGTCTGATTTTGGATTTTTTTTTTTTTCCAAAATCAGACTTGACACCAGAGAGGCTGAATACCGCACTGAGTCAATGCGGTCTTAGCCTCTCTGGTCTCAACACTCTGTCTGATTTTGGATTTTTTTTTTTTTTTTTCCAAAATCAGACTTGACACCAGAGAGGCTGAATACCGCACTGAGTCAATGCGGTCTTAGCCTCTCTGGTCTCAACACTCTGTCTGATTTTGGATTTCTTTTTTTTTTTTCCAAAATCAGACTTGACACCAGAGAGGCTGAATACCGCACTGAGTCAATGCGGTCTTAGCCTCTCTGGTCTCAACACTCTGTCTGATTTTGGATTTTTTTTTTTTTTTTTTCCAAAATCAGACTTGACACCAGAGAGGCTGCATACCGCACTGAGTCAATGCGCTCTTAGCCTCTCTGGTCTCAACACTCTGTCTGATTTTGGATTTTTTTTTTTTTTTCCAAAATCAGACTTGACACCAGAGAGGCTGAATACCGCACTGAGTCAATGCGGTCTTAGCCTCTCTGGTGTCAACACTCTGTCTGATTTTGGATTTTTTTTTTTTTTTTTTCAAAAATCAGACTTGACACCAGAGAGGCTGAATACCGCACTGAGTCAATGCGGTCTTAGCCTCTCTGGTCTCAACACTCTGTCTGATTTTGGATTTTTTTTTTTTTTTTTCCAAAATCAGACTTGACACCAGAGAGGCTGAATACCGCACTGAGTCAATGCGCTCTTAGCCTCTCTGGTGTCAACACTGTCTGATTTTGGATTTTTTTTTTTTTTTCCAAAATCAGACTTGACACCAGAGAGGCTGAATACCGCACTGAGTCAATGCGGTCTTAGCCTCTCTGGTCTCAACACTCTGTCTGATTTTGGATTTTTTTTTTTTTTTTTCCAAAATCAGACTTGACACCAGAGAGGCTGAATACCGCACTGAGTCAATGCGGTCTTAGCCTCTCTGGTGTCAACACTCTGTCTGATTTTGGATTTTTTTTTTTTCCAAAATCAGACTTGACACCAGAGAGGCTGAATACCGCACTGAGTCAATGCGGTCTTAGCCTCTCTGGTGTCAACACTCTGTCTGATTTTGGATTTTTTTTTTTTTTTTTCCAAAATCAGACTTGACACCAGAGAGGCTGAATACCGCACTGAGTCAATGCGGTCTTAGCCTCTCTGGTCTCAACACTCTGTCTGATTTTGGATTTTTTTTTTTTTTTTTTCCCAAAATCAGACTTGACACCAGAGAGGCTGAATACCGCACTGAGTCAATGGGGTCTTAGCCTCTCTGGTCTCAACACTGTCTGATTTTGGATTTTTTTTTTTTTTCCAAAATCAGACTTGACACCAGAGAGGCTGAATACCGCACTGAGTCAATGCGGTCTTAGCCTCTCTGGTGTCAACACTGTGTCTGATTTTGGATTTTTTTTTTTTTCCCAAAATCAGACTTGACACCAGAGAGGCTGAATACCGCACTGAGTCAATGCGGTCTTAGCCTCTCTGGTGTCAACACTCTGTCTGATTTTGGATTATTTTTTTTTTTTTCCAAAATCAGACTTGACACCAGAGAGGCTGAATACCGCACTGAGTCAATGCGGTCTTAGCCTCTCTGGTCTCAACACTGTCTGATTTTGGATTTTTTTTTTTTTTTTCCAAAATCAGACTTGACACCAGAGAGGCTGAATACCGCACTGAGTCAATGCGGTCTTAGCCTCTCTGGTGTCAACACTCTGTCTGATTTTGGATTTTTTTTTTTTTTTTTCCAAAAATCAGACTTGACACCAGAGAGGCTGAATACCGCACTGAGTCAATGCGGTCTTAGCCTCTCTGGTCTCAACACTCTGTCTGATTTTGGATTTTTTTTTTTTTTTTTTTTTCCCCAAAATCAGACTTGACACCAGAGAGGCTGAATACCGCACTGAGTCAATGCGGTCTTAGCCTCTCTGGTCTCAACACTGTCTGATTTTGGATTTTTTTTTTTTTTTCCAAAATCAGACTTGACACCAGAGAGGCTGAATACCGCACTGAGTCAATGCGGTCTTAGCCTCTCTGGTCTCAACACTCTGTCTGATTTTGGATTTTTTTTTTTTTTTGTTCCAAAATCAGACTTGACACCAGAGAGGCTGAATACCGCACTGAGTCAATGCGCTCTTAGCCTCTCTGGTGTCAACACTGTCTGATTTTGGATTTTTTTTTTTTTTCCAAAATCAGACTTGACACCAGAGAGGCTGAATACCGCACTGAGTCAATGCGGTCTTAGCCTCTCTGGTCTCAACACTCTGTCTGATTTTGGATTTTTTTTTTTTTTTTTTCCAAAATCAGACTTGACACCAGAGAGGCTGAATACCGCACTGAGTTAATGCGGTCTTAGCCTCTCTGGTCTCAACACTCTGTCTGATTTTGGATTTTTTTTTTTTTTTTCCAAAATCAGACTTGACACCAGAGAGGCTGAATACCGCACTTAGTCAATGCGGTCTTAGCCTCTCTGGTCTCAACACTCTGTCTGATTTTGGATTTTTTTTTTTTTTTTTTCCAAAATCAGACTTGACACCAGAGAGGCTGCATACCGCACTGAGTCAATGCGCTCTTAGCCTCTCTGGTCTCAACACTCTGTCTGATTTTGGATTTTTTTTTTTTTTTCAAAATCAGACTTGACACCAGAGAGGCTGAATACCGCACTGAGTCAATGCGGTCTTAGCCTCTCTGGTGTCAACACTCTGTCTGATTTTGGATTTTTTTTTTTTTTTTTCAAAAATCAGACTTGACACCAGAGAGGCTGAATACCGCACTGAGTCAATGCGGTCTTAGCCTCTCTGGTCTCAACACTCTGTCTGATTTTGGATTTTTTTTTTTTTTTTTTTTTCCAAAATCAGACTTGACACCAGAGAGGCTGAATACCGCACTGAGTCAATGCGGTCTTAGCCTCTCTGGTCTCAACACTGTCTGATTTTGGATTTTTTTTTTTTTTCCAAAATCAGACTTGACACCAGAGAGGCTGAATACCGCACTGAGTCAATGCGGTCTTAGCCTCTCTGGTGTCAACACTCTGTCTGATTTTGGATTTTTTTTTTTTCCAAAATCAGACTTGACACCAGAGAGGCTGAATACCGCACTGAGTCAATGCGGTCTTAGCCTCTCTGGTGTCAACACTCTGTCTGATTTTGGATTTTTTTTTTTTTTTTCCAAAATCAGACTTGACACCAGAGAGGCTGAATACCGCACTGAGTCAATGCGGTCTTAGCCTCTCTGGTCTCAACACTCTGTCTGATTTTGGATTTTTTTTTTTTTTTTTTTTTTCCAAAATCAGACTTGACACCAGAGAGGCTGAATACCGCACTGAGTCAATGCGGTCTTAGCCTCTCTGGTCTCAACACTGTCTGATTTTGGATTTTTTTTTTTTTTCCAAAATCAGACTTGACACCAGAGAGGCTGAATACCGCACTGAGTCAATGCGGTCTTAGCCTCTCTGGTCTCAACACTCTGTCTGATTTTGGATTTTTTTTTTTTTTTTTTTCCAAAATCAGACTTGACACCAGAGAGGCTGCATACCGCACTGAGTCAATGCGCTCTTAGCCTCTCTGGTCTCAACACTCTGTCTGATTTTGGATTTTTTTTTTTTTTCCAAAATCAGACTTGACACCAGAGAGGCTGAATACCGCACTGAGTCAATGCGGTCTTAGCCTCTCTGGTGTCAACACTCTGTCTGATTTTGGATTTTTTTTTTTTTTTTTTCAAAAATCAGACTTGACACCAGAGAGGCTGAATACCGCACTGAGTCAATGCGGTCTTAGCCTCTCTGGTCTCAACACTCTGTCTGATTTTGGATTTTTTTTTTTTTTTTTTCCAAAATCAGACTTGACACCAGAGAGGCTGAATACCGCACTGAGTCAATGCGCTCTTAGCCTCTCTGGTGTCAACACTGTCTGATTTTGGATTTTTTTTTTTTTTTCCAAAATCAGACTTGACACCAGAGAGGCTGAATACCGCACTGAGTCAATGCGGTCTTAGCCTCTCTGGTCTCAACACTCTGTCTGATTTTGGATTTTTTTTTTTTTTTCCCAAAATCAGACTTGACACCAGAGAGGCTGAATACCGCACTGAGTCAATGCGGTCTTAGCCTCTCTGGTGTCAACACTCTGTCTGATTTTGGATTTTTTTTTTTTTTTTTCCAAAATCAGACTTGACACCAGAGAGGCTGAATACCGCACTGAGTCAATGGGGTCTTAGCCTCTCTGGTCTCAACACTGTCTGATTTTGGATTTTTTTTTTTTTTCCAAAATCAGACTTGACACCAGAGAGGCTGAATACCGCACTGAGTCAATGCGGTCTTAGCCTCTCTGGTGTCAACACTGTGTCCTGATTTTGGATTTTTTTTTTTTCCCCAAAATCAGACTTGACACCAGAGAGGCTGAATACCGCACTGAGTCAATGCGGTCTTAGCCTCTCTGGTCTCAACACTCTGTCTGATTTTGGATTTTTTTTTTTTTCCAAAATCAGACTTGACACCAGAGAGGCTGAATACCGCACTGAGTCAATGCGGTCTTAGCCTCTCTGGTGTCAACACTCTGTCTGATTTTGGATTTTTTTTTTTTTTTTCCAAAATCAGACTTGACACCAGAGAGGCTGAATACCGCACTGAGTCAATGCGGTCTTAGCCTCTCTGGTCTCAACACTGTCTGATTTTGGATTTTTTTTTTTTTTTTCCAAAATCAGACTTGACACCAGAGAGGCTGAATACCGCACTGAGTCAATGCGGTCTTAGCCTCTCTGGTGTCAACACTCTGTCTGATTTTGGATTTTTTTTTTTTTTTTTCCAAAATCAGACTTGACACCAGAGAGGCTGAATACCGCACTGAGTCAATGCGGTCTTAGCCTCTCTGGTCTCAACACTCTGTCTGATTTTGGATTTTTTTTTTTTTTTTTTTTTTCCAAAATCAGACTTGACACCAGAGAGGCTGAATACCGCACTGAGTCAATGCGGTCTTAGCCTCTCTGGTCTCAACACTGTCTGATTTTGGATTTTTTTTTTTTTTTCCAAAATCAGACTTGACACCAGAGAGGCTGAATACCGCACTGAGTCAATGCGGTCTTAGCCTCTCTGGTCTCAACACTCTGTCTGATTTTGGATTTTTTTTTTTTTTTGTTCCAAAATCAGACTTGACACCAGAGAGGCTGAATACCGCACTGAGTCAATGCGCTCTTAGCCTCTCTGGTGTCAACACTGTCTGATTTTGGATTTTTTTTTTTTTCCAAAATCAGACTTGACACCAGAGAGGCTGAATACCGCACTGAGTCAATGCGGTCTTAGCCTCTCTGGTCTCAACACTCTGTCTGATTTTGGATTTTTTTTTTTTTTTTTCCAAAATCAGACTTGACACCAGAGAGGCTGAATACCGCACTGAGTTAATGCGGTCTTAGCCTCTCTGGTCTCAACACTCTGTCTGATTTTGGATTTTTTTTTTTTTTTTCCAAAATCAGACTTGACACCAGAGAGGCTGAATACCGCACTGAGTCAATGCGGTCTTAGCCTCTCTGGTCTCAACACTCTGTCTGATTTTGGATTTTTTTTTTTTTTTTTTCCAAAATCAGACTTGACACCAGAGAGGCTGCATACCGCACTGAGTCAATGCGCTCTTAGCCTCTCTGGTCTCAACACTCTGTCTGATTTTGGATTTTTTTTTTTTTTTCAAAATCAGACTTGACACCAGAGAGGCTGAATACCGCACTGAGTCAATGCGGTCTTAGCCTCTCTGGTGTCAACACTCTGTCTGATTTTGGATTTTTTTTTTTTTTTTTTTTTTTCCAAAATCAGACTTGACACCAGAGAGGCTGAATACCGCACTGAGTCAATGCGGTCTTAGCCTCTCTGGTCTCAACACTGTCTGATTTTGGATTTTTTTTTTTTTTTCCAAAATCAGACTTGACACCAGAGAGGCTGAATACCGCACTGAGTCAATGCGGTCTTAGCCTCTCTGGTCTCAACACTCTGTCTGATTTTGGATTTTTTTTTTTTTTTGTTCCAAAATCAGACTTGACACCAGAGAGGCTGAATACCGCACTGAGTCAATGCGCTCTTAGCCTCTCTGGTGTCAACACTGTCTGATTTTGGATTTTTTTTTTTTTCCAAAATCAGACTTGACACCAGAGAGGCTGAATACCGCACTGAGTCAATGCGGTCTTAGCCTCTCTGGTCTCAACACTCTGTCTGATTTTGGATTTTTTTTTTTTTTTTTCCAAAATCAGACTTGACACCAGAGAGGCTGAATACCGCACTGAGTTAATGCGGTCTTAGCCTCTCTGGTCTCAACACTCTGTCTGATTTTGGATTTTTTTTTTTTTTTTTCCAAAATCAGACTTGACACCAGAGAGGCTGAATACCGCACTGAGTCAATGCGGTCTTAGCCTCTCTGGTCTCAACACTCTGTCTGATTTTGGATTTTTTTTTTTTTTTTCCAAAATCAGACTTGACACCAGAGAGGCTGAATACCGCACTGAGTCAATGCGGTCTTAGCCTCTCTGGTCTCAACACTCTGTCTGATTTTGGATTTTTTTTTTTTTTTTTTCCAAAATCAGACTTGACACCAGAGAGGCTGCATACCGCACTGAGTCAATGCGCTCTTAGCCTCTCTGGTCTCAACACTCTGTCTGATTTTGGATTTTTTTTTTTTTTTCCAAAATCAGACTTGACACCAGAGAGGCTGAATACCGCACTGAGTCAATGCGGTCTTAGCCTCTCTGGTGTCAACACTCTGTCTGATTTTGGATTTTTTTTTTTTTTTTTTCAAAAATCAGACTTGACACCAGAGAGGCTGAATACCGCACTGAGTCAATGCGGTCTTAGCCTCTCTGGTCTCAACACTCTGTCTGATTTTGGATTTTTTTTTTTTTTTTTCCAAAATCAGACTTGACACCAGAGAGGCTGAATACCGCACTGAGTCAATGCGCTCTTAGCCTCTCTGGTGTCAACACTGTCTGATTTTGGATTTTTTTTTTTTTTTCCAAAATCAGACTTGACACCAGAGAGGCTGAATACCGCACTGAGTCAATGCGGTCTTAGCCTCTCTGGTCTCAACACTCTGTCTGATTTTGGATTTTTTTTTTTTTTTTCCCAAAATCAGACTTGACACCAGAGAGGCTGAATACCGCACTGAGTCAATGCGGTCTTAGCCTCTCTGGTGTCAACACTCTGTCTGATTTTGGATTTTTTTTTTTTCCAAAATCAGACTTGACACCAGAGAGGCTGAATACCGCACTGAGTCAATGCGGTCTTAGCCTCTCTGGTGTCAACACTCTGTCTGATTTTGGATTTTTTTTTTTTTTTTTCCAAAATCAGACTTGACACCAGAGAGGCTGAATACCGCACTGAGTCAATGCGGTCTTAGCCTCTCTGGTCTCAACACTCTGTCTGATTTTGGATTTTTTTTTTTTTTTTTTTACAAAATCAGACTTGACACCAGAGAGGCTGAATACCGCACTGAGTCAATGGGGTCTTAGCCTCTCTGGTCTCAACACTGTCTGATTTTGGATTTTTTTTTTTTTTTCCAAAATCAGACTTGACACCAGAGAGGCTGAATACCGCACTGAGTCAATGCGGTCTTAGCCTCTCTGGTGTCAACACTGTGTCTGATTTTGGATTTTTTTTTTTTTTCCCAAAATCAGACTTGACACCAGAGAGGCTGAATACCGCACTGAGTCAATGCGGTCTTAGCCTCTCTGGTCTCAACACTCTGTCTGATTTTGGATTTTTTTTTTTTTTTTTTTTCCAAAATCAGACTTGACACCAGAGAGGCTGAATACCGCACTGAGTCAATGCGGTCTTAGCCTCTCTGGTCTCAACACTCTGTCTGATTTTGGATTTTTTTTTTTTTTTTCCAAAATCAGACTTGACACCAGAGAGGCTGAATACCGCACTGAGTCAATGCGGTCTTAGCCTCTCTGGTCTCAACACTCTGTCTGATTTTGGATTTTTTTTTTTTTTTTTTCAAAATCAGACTTGACACCAGAGAGGCTGCATACCGCACTGAGTCAATGCGCTCTTAGCCTCTCTGGTCTCAACACTCTGTCTGATTTTGGATTTTTTTTTTTTTTTCCAAAATCAGACTTGACACCAGAGAGGCTGAATACCGCACTGAGTCAATGCGGTCTTAGCCTCTCTGGTGTCAACACTCTGTCTGATTTTGGATTTTTTTTTTTTTTTTTTCAAAAATCAGACTTGACACCAGAGAGGCTGAATACCGCACTGAGTCAATGCGGTCTTAGCCTCTCTGGTCTCAACACTCTGTCTGATTTTGGATTTTTTTTTTTTTTTTTCCCAAAATCAGACTTGACACCAGAGAGGCTGAATACCGCACTGAGTCAATGCGCTCTTAGCCTCTCTGGTGTCAACACTGTCTGATTTTGGATTTTTTTTTTTTTTTCCAAAATCAGACTTGACACCAGAGAGGCTGAATACCGCACTGAGTCAATGCGGTCTTAGCCTCTCTGGTCTCAACACTCTGTCTGATTTTGGATTTTTTTTTTTTTTTTTCCAAAATCAGACTTGACACCAGAGAGGCTGAATACCGCACTGAGTCAATGCGGTCTTAGCCTCTCTGGTGTCAACACTCTGTCTGATTTTGGATTTTTTTTTTTTCCAAAATCAGACTTGACACCAGAGAGGCTGAATACCGCACTGAGTCAATGCGGTCTTAGCCTCTCTGGTGTCAACACTCTGTCTGATTTTGGATTTTTTTTTTTTTTTTTTCCAAAATCAGACTTGACACCAGAGAGGCTGAATACCGCACTGAGTCAATGCGGTCTTAGCCTCTCTGGTCTCAACACTCTGTCTGATTTTGGATTTTTTTTTTTTTTTTTTTCCAAAATCAGACTTGACACCAGAGAGGCTGAATACCGCACTGAGTCAATGCGGTCTTAGCCTCTCTGGTCTCAACACTCTGTCTGATTTTGGATTTTTTTTTTTTTTTTTTTTTCCAAAATCAGACTTGACACCAGAGAGGCTGAATACCGCACTGAGTCAATGCGGTCTTAGCCTCTCTGGTCTCAACACTGTCTGATTTTGGATTTTTTTTTTTTTTTTCCAAAATCAGACTTGACACCAGAGAGGCTGAATACCGCACTGAGTCAATGCGGTCTTAGCCTCTCTGGTCTCAACACTCTGTCTGATTTTGGATTTTTTTTTTTTTTTGTTCCAAAATCAGACTTGACACCAGAGAGGCTGAATACCGCACTGAGTCAATGCGGTCTTAGCCTCTCTGGTCTCAACACTCTGTCTGATTTTGGATTTTTTTTTTTTTTTTCCAAAATCAGACTTGACACCAGAGAGGCTGAATACCGCACTGAGTCAATGCGGTCTTAGCCTCTCTGGTCTCAACACTCTGTCTGATTTTGGATTTTTTTTTTTTTTTTTTCCAAAATCAGACTTGACACCAGAGAGGCTGCATACCGCACTGAGTCAATGCGCTCTTAGCCTCTCTGGTCTCAACACTCTGTCTGATTTTGGATTTTTTTTTTTTTTCCAAAATCAGACTTGACACCAGAGAGGCTGAATACCGCACTGAGTCAATGCGGTCTTAGCCTCTCTGGTCTCAACACTGTCTGATTTTGGATTTTTTTTTTTTTCCAAAATCAGACTTGACACCAGAGAGGCTGAATACCGCACTGAGTCAATGCGGTCTTAGCCTCTCTGGTCTCAACACTCTGTCTGATTTTGGATTTTTTTTTTTTTTTGTTCCAAAATCAGACTTGACACCAGAGAGGCTGAATACCGCACTGAGTCAATGCGCTCTTAGCCTCTCTGGTGTCAACACTGTCTGATTTTGGATTTTTTTTTTTTTCCAAAATCAGACTTGACACCAGAGAGGCTGAATACCGCACTGAGTCAATGCGGTCTTAGCCTCTCTGGTCTCAACACTCTGTCTGATTTTGGATTTTTTTTTTTTTTTGTTCCAAAATCAGACTTGACACCAGAGAGGCTGAATACCGCACTGAGTCAATGCGCTCTTAGCCTCTCTGGTGTCAACACTGTCTGATTTTGGATTTTTTTTTTTTTCCAAAATCAGACTTGACACCAGAGAGGCTGAATACCGCACTGAGTCAATGCGGTCTTAGCCTCTCTGGTCTCAACACTCTGTCTGATTTTGGATTTTTTTTTTTTTTTTTTCCAAAATCAGACTTGACACCAGAGAGGCTGAATACCGCACTGAGTCAATGCGGTCTTAGCCTCTCTGGTCTCAACACTCTGTCTGATTTTGGATTTTTTTTTTTTTTTTTTTTTTCCAAAATCAGACTTGACACCAGAGAGGCTGAATACCGCACTGAGTCAATGCGGTCTTAGCCTCTCTGGTCTCAACACTGTCTGATTTTGGATTTTTTTTTTTTTTCCAAAATCAGACTTGACACCAGAGAGGCTGAATACCGCACTGAGTCAATGCGGTCTTAGCCTCTCTGGTCTCAACACTCTGTCTGATTTTGGATTTTTTTTTTTTTTTTCCAAAATCAGACTTGACACCAGAGAGGCTGAATACCGCACTGAGTCAATGCGGTCTTAGCCTCTCTGGTCTCAACACTCTGTCTGATTTTGGATTTTTTTTTTTTTTTTTTCCAAAATCAGACTTGACACCAGAGAGGCTGCATACCGCACTGAGTCAATGCGCTCTTAGCCTCTCTGGTCTCAACACTCTGTCTGATTTTGGATTTTTTTTTTTTTTTCCAAAATCAGACTTGACACCAGAGAGGCTGAATACCGCACTGAGTCAATGCGGTCTTAGCCTCTCTGGTCTCAACACTGTCTGATTTTGGATTTTTTTTTTTTTTCCAAAATCAGACTTGACACCAGAGAGGCTGAATACCGCACTGAGTCAATGCGGTCTTAGCCTCTCTGGTCTCAACACTCTGTCTGATTTTGGATTTTTTTTTTTTTTTGTTCCAAAATCAGACTTGACACCAGAGAGGCTGAATACCGCACTGAGTCAATGCGCTCTTAGCCTCTCTGGTGTCAACACTGTCTGATTTTGGATTTTTTTTTTTTTCCAAAATCAGACTTGACACCAGAGAGGCTGAATACCGCACTGAGTCAATGCGGTCTTAGCCTCTCTGGTCTCAACACTCTGTCTGATTTTGGATTTTTTTTTTTTTTTGTTCCAAAATCAGACTTGACACCAGAGAGGCTGAATACCGCACTGAGTCAATGCGCTCTTAGCCTCTCTGGTGTCAACACTGTCTGATTTTGGATTTTTTTTTTTTTTCCAAAATCAGACTTGACACCAGAGAGGCTGAATACCGCACTGAGTCAATGCGGTCTTAGCCTCTCTGGTCTCAACACTCTGTCTGATTTTGGATTTTTTTTTTTTTTTTTCCAAAATCAGACTTGACACCAGAGAGGCTGAATACCGCACTGAGTCAATGCGGTCTTAGCCTCTCTGGTCTCAACACTCTGTCTGATTTTGGATTTTTTTTTTTTTTTTCCAAAATCAGACTTGACACCAGAGAGGCTGAATACCGCACTGAGTCAATGCGGTCTTAGCCTCTCTGGTCTCAACACTCTGTCTGATTTTGGATTTTTTTTTTTTTTTTTTCCAAAATCAGACTTGACACCAGAGAGGCTGCATACCGCACTGAGTCAATGCGCTCTTAGCCTCTCTGGTCTCAACACTCTGTCTGATTTTGGATTTTTTTTTTTTTTCCAAAATCAGACTTGACACCAGAGAGGCTGAATACCGCACTGAGTCAATGCGCTCTTAGCCTCTCTGGTGTCAACACTGTCTGATTTTGGATTTTTTTTTTTTTTTCCAAAATCAGACTTGACACCAGAGAGGCTGAATACCGCACTGAGTCAATGCGGTCTTAGCCTCTCTGGTCTCAACACTCTGTCTGATTTTGGATTTTTTTTTTTTTTTTCCAAAATCAGACTTGACACCAGAGAGGCTGAATACCGCACTGAGTCAATGCGGTCTTAGCCTCTCTGGTGTCAACACTCTGTCTGATTTTGGATTTTTTTTTTTTCCAAAATCAGACTTGACACCAGAGAGGCTGAATACCGCACTGAGTCAATGCGGTCTTAGCCTCTCTGGTGTCAACACTCTGTCTGATTTTGGATTTTTTTTTTTTTTTTTCCAAAATCAGACTTGACACCAGAGAGGCTGAATACCGCACTGAGTCAATGCGGTCTTAGCCTCTCTGGTCTCAACACTCTGTCTGATTTTGGATTTTGGATTTTTTTTTTTTCCAAAATCAGACTTGACACCAGAGAGGCTGAATACCGCACTGAGTCAATGGGGTCTTAGCCTCTCTGGTCTCAACACTGTCTGATTTTGGATTTTTTTTTTTTTTTCCAAAATCAGACTTGACACCAGAGAGGCTGAATACCGCACTGAGTCAATGCGGTCTTAGCCTCTCTGGTGTCAACACTGTGTCTGATTTTGGATTTTTTTTTTTTTCCCAAAATCAGACTTGACACCAGAGAGGCTGAATACCGCACTGAGTCAATGCGGTCTTAGCCTCTCTGGTCTCAACACTCTGTCTGATTTTGGATTTTTTTTTTTTTCCAAAATCAGACTTGACACCAGAGAGGCTGAATACCGCACTGAGTCAATGCGGTCTTAGCCTCTCTGGTGTCAACACTCTGTCTGATTTTGGATTTTTTTTTTTTTTTTCCAAAATCAGACTTGACACCAGAGAGGCTGAATACCGCACTGAGTCAATGCGGTCTTAGCCTCTCTGGTCTCAACACTGTCTGATTTTGGATTTTTTTTTTTTTTTTCCAAAATCAGACTTGACACCAGAGAGGCTGAATACCGCACTGAGTCAATGCGGTCTTAGCCTCTCTGGTGTCAACACTCTGTCTGATTTTGGATTTTTTTTTTTTTTTTTCCAAAATCAGACTTGACACCAGAGAGGCTGAATACCGCACTGAGTCAATGCGGTCTTAGCCTCTCTGGTCTCAACACTCTGTCTGATTTTGGATTTTTTTTTTTTTTTTTTTTTTCCAAAATCAGACTTGACACCAGAGAGGCTGAATACCGCACTGAGTCAATGCGGTCTTAGCCTCTCTGGTCTCAACACTGTCTGATTTTGGATTTTTTTTTTTTTTTTCCAAAATCAGACTTGACACCAGAGAGGCTGAATACCGCACTGAGTCAATGCGGTCTTAGCCTCTCTGGTCTCAACACTCTGTCTGATTTTGGATTTTTTTTTTTTTTTGTTCCAAAATCAGACTTGACACCAGAGAGGCTGAATACCGCACTGAGTCAATGCGCTCTTAGCCTCTCTGGTGTCAACACTGTCTGATTTTGGATTTTTTTTTTTTTTCCAAAATCAGACTTGACACCAGAGAGGCTGAATACCGCACTGAGTCAATGCGGTCTTAGCCTCTCTGGTCTCAACACTCTGTCTGATTTTGGATTTTTTTTTTTTTTTTTCCAAAATCAGACTTGACACCAGAGAGGCTGAATACCGCACTGAGTTAATGCGGTCTTAGCCTCTCTGGTCTCAACACTCTGTCTGATTTTGGATTTTTTTTTTTTTTTTCCAAAATCAGACTTGACACCAGAGAGGCTGAATACCGCACTTAGTCAATGCGGTCTTAGCCTCTCTGGTCTCAACACTCTGTCTGATTTTGGATTTTTTTTTTTTTTTTTTCCAAAATCAGACTTGACACCAGAGAGGCTGCATACCGCACTGAGTCAATGCGCTCTTAGCCTCTCTGGTCTCAACACTCTGTCTGATTTTGGATTTTTTTTTTTTTTTCAAAATCAGACTTGACACCAGAGAGGCTGAATACCGCACTGAGTCAATGCGGTCTTAGCCTCTCTGGTGTCAACACTCTGTCTGATTTTGGATTTTTTTTTTTTTTTTCAAAAATCAGACTTGACACCAGAGAGGCTGAATACCGCACTGAGTCAATGCGGTCTTAGCCTCTCTGGTCTCAACACTCTGTCTGATTTTGGATTTTTTTTTTTTTTTTTTTTTCCAAAATCAGACTTGACACCAGAGAGGCTGAATACCGCACTGAGTCAATGCGGTCTTAGCCTCTCTGGTCTCAACACTGTCTGATTTTGGATTTTTTTTTTTTTTCCAAAATCAGACTTGACACCAGAGAGGCTGAATACCGCACTGAGTCAATGCGGTCTTAGCCTCTCTGGTGTCAACACTCTGTCTGATTTTGGATTTTTTTTTTTTCCAAAATCAGACTTGACACCAGAGAGGCTGAATACCGCACTGAGTCAATGCGGTCTTAGCCTCTCTGGTGTCAACACTCTGTCTGATTTTGGATTTTTTTTTTTTTTTTCCAAAATCAGACTTGACACCAGAGAGGCTGAATACCGCACTGAGTCAATGCGGTCTTAGCCTCTCTGGTCTCAACACTCTGTCTGATTTTGGATTTTTTTTTTTTTTTTTTTTTTCCAAAATCAGACTTGACACCAGAGAGGCTGAATACCGCACTGAGTCAATGCGGTCTTAGCCTCTCTGGTCTCAACACTGTCTGATTTTGGATTTTTTTTTTTTTTTCCAAAATCAGACTTGACACCAGAGAGGCTGAATACCGCACTGAGTCAATGCGGTCTTAGCCTCTCTGGTCTCAACACTCTGTCTGATTTTGGATTTTTTTTTTGTTTTTTTCCAAAATCAGACTTGACACCAGAGAGGCTGCATACCGCACTGAGTCAATGCGCTCTTAGCCTCTCTGGTGTCAACACTGTCTGATTTTGGATTTTTTTTTTTTTTTTTTCCAAAATCAGACTTGACACCAGAGAGGCTGAATACCGCACTGAGTCAATGCGGTCTTAGCCTCTCTGGTCTCAACACTCTGTCTGATTTTGGATTTTTTTTTTTTTTTTCCAAAATCAGACTTGACACCAGAGAGGCTGAATACCGCACTGAGTCAATGCGGTCTTAGCCTCTCTGGTGTCAACACTCTGTCTGATTTTGGATTTTTTTTTTTTCCAAAATCAGACTTGACACCAGAGAGGCTGAATACCGCACTGAGTCAATGCGGTCTTAGCCTCTCTGGTCTCAACACTCTGTCTGATTTTGGATTTTTTTTTTTTTTTTCCAAAATCAGACTTGACACCAGAGAGGCTGAATACCGCACTGAGTCAATGCGGTCTTAGCCTCTCTGGTGTCAACACTCTGTCTGATTTTGGATTTTTTTTTTTTCCAAAATCAGACTTGACACCAGAGAGGCTGAATACCGCACTGAGTCAATGCGGTCTTAGCCTCTCTGGTGTCAACACTCTGTCTGATTTTGGATTTTTTTTTTTTTTTTCCAAAATCAGACTTGACACCAGAGAGGCTGAATACCGCACTGAGTCAATGCGGTCTTAGCCTCTCTGGTCTCAACACTCTGTCTGATTTTGGATTTTTTTTTTTTTTTTTTTTTCCAAAATCAGACTTGACACCAGAGAGGCTGAATACCGCACTGAGTCAATGCGGTCTTAGCCTCTCTGGTCTCAACACTGTCTGATTTTGGATTTTTTTTTTTTTTCCAAAATCAGACTTGACACCAGAGAGGCTGAATACCGCACTGAGTCAATGCGGTCTTAGCCTCTCTGGTCTCAACACTCTGTCTGATTTTGGATTTTTTTTTTTTTTTGTTCCAAAATCAGACTTGACACCAGAGAGGCTGAATACCGCACTGAGTCAATGCGCTCTTAGCCTCTCTGGTGTCAACACTGTCTGATTTTGGATTTTTTTTTTTTTCCAAAATCAGACTTGACACCAGAGAGGCTGAATACCGCACTGAGTCAATGCGGTCTTAGCCTCTCTGGTCTCAACACTCTGTCTGATTTTGGATTTTTTTTTTTTTTTGTTCCAAAATCAGACTTGACACCAGAGAGGCTGAATACCGCACTGAGTCAATGCGCTCTTAGCCTCTCTGGTGTCAACACTGTCTGATTTTGGATTTTTTTTTTTTTCCAAAATCAGACTTGACACCAGAGAGGCTGAATACCGCACTGAGTCAATGCGGTCTTAGCCTCTCTGGTCTCAACACTCTGTCTGATTTTGGATTTTTTTTTTTTTCCAAAATCAGACTTGACACCAGAGAGGCTGAATACCGCACTGAGTCAATGCGGTCTTAGCCTCTCTGGTGTCAACACTCTGTCTGATTTTGGATTTTTTTTTTTTTTTTCCAAAATCAGACTTGACACCAGAGAGGCTGAATACCGCACTGAGTCAATGCGGTCTTAGCCTCTCTGGTCTCAACACTGTCTGATTTTGGATTTTTTTTTTTTTTTTCCAAAATCAGACTTGACACCAGAGAGGCTGAATACCGCACTGAGTCAATGCGGTCTTAGCCTCTCTGGTGTCAACACTCTGTCTGATTTTGGATTTTTTTTTTTTTTTTTCCAAAATCAGACTTGACACCAGAGAGGCTGAATACCGCACTGAGTCAATGCGGTCTTAGCCTCTCTGGTCTCAACACTCTGTCTGATTTTGGATTTTTTTTTTTTTTTTTTTTTTTCCAAAATCAGACTTGACACCAGAGAGGCTGAATACCGCACTGAGTCAATGCGGTCTTAGCCTCTCTGGTCTCAACACTGTCTGATTTTGGATTTTTTTTTTTTTTTCCAAAATCAGACTTGACACCAGAGAGGCTGAATACCGCACTGAGTCAATGCGGTCTTAGCCTCTCTGGTCTCAACACTCTGTCTGATTTTGGATTTTTTTTTTTTTTGTTCCAAAATCAGACTTGACACCAGAGAGGCTGAATACCGCACTGAGTCAATGCGCTCTTAGCCTCTCTGGTGTCAACACTGTCTGATTTTGGATTTTTTTTTTTTTCCAAAATCAGACTTGACACCAGAGAGGCTGAATACCGCACTGAGTCAATGCGGTCTTAGCCTCTCTGGTCTCAACACTCTGTCTGATTTTGGATTTTTTTTTTTTTTTTTCCAAAATCAGACTTGACACCAGAGAGGCTGAATACCGCACTGAGTTAATGCGGTCTTAGCCTCTCTGGTCTCAACACTCTGTCTGATTTTGGATTTTTTTTTTTTTTTTCCAAAATCAGACTTGACACCAGAGAGGCTGAATACCGCACTTAGTCAATGCGGTCTTAGCCTCTCTGGTCTCAACACTCTGTCTGATTTTGGATTTTTTTTTTTTTTTTTTCCAAAATCAGACTTGACACCAGAGAGGCTGCATACCGCACTGAGTCAATGCGCTCTTAGCCTCTCTGGTCTCAACACTCTGTCTGATTTTGGATTTTTTTTTTTTTTTCAAAATCAGACTTGACACCAGAGAGGCTGAATACCGCACTGAGTCAATGCGGTCTTAGCCTCTCTGGTGTCAACACTCTGTCTGATTTTGGATTTTTTTTTTTTTTTTCAAAAATCAGACTTGACACCAGAGAGGCTGAATACCGCACTGAGTCAATGCGGTCTTAGCCTCTCTGGTCTCAACACTCTGTCTGATTTTGGATTTTTTTTTTTTTTTTTTTTTCCAAAATCAGACTTGACACCAGAGAGGCTGAATACCGCACTGAGTCAATGCGGTCTTAGCCTCTCTGGTCTCAACACTGTCTGATTTTGGATTTTTTTTTTTTTTCCAAAATCAGACTTGACACCAGAGAGGCTGAATACCGCACTGAGTCAATGCGGTCTTAGCCTCTCTGGTGTCAACACTCTGTCTGATTTTGGATTTTTTTTTTTCCAAAATCAGACTTGACACCAGAGAGGCTGAATACCGCACTGAGTCAATGCGGTCTTAGCCTCTCTGGTGTCAACACTCTGTCTGATTTTGGATTTTTTTTTTTTTTTTCCAAAATCAGACTTGACACCAGAGAGGCTGAATACCGCACTGAGTCAATGCGGTCTTAGCCTCTCTGGTCTCAACACTCTGTCTGATTTTGGATTTTTTTTTTTTTTTTTTTTTTCCAAAATCAGACTTGACACCAGAGAGGCTGAATACCGCACTGAGTCAATGCGGTCTTAGCCTCTCTGGTCTCAACACTGTCTGATTTTGGATTTTTTTTTTTTTTTCCAAAATCAGACTTGACACCAGAGAGGCTGAATACCGCACTGAGTCAATGCGGTCTTAGCCTCTCTGGTCTCAACACTCTGTCTGATTTTGGATTTTTTTTTTGTTTTTTTCCAAAATCAGACTTGACACCAGAGAGGCTGCATACCGCACTGAGTCAATGCGCTCTTAGCCTCTCTGGTGTCAACACTGTCTGATTTTGGATTTTTTTTTTTTTTTTTTCCAAAATCAGACTTGACACCAGAGAGGCTGAATACCGCACTGAGTCAATGCGGTCTTAGCCTCTCTGGTCTCAACACTCTGTCTGATTTTGGATTTTTTTTTTTTTTTTCCAAAATCAGACTTGACACCAGAGAGGCTGAATACCGCACTGAGTCAATGCGGTCTTAGCCTCTCTGGTGTCAACACTCTGTCTGATTTTGGATTTTTTTTTTTCCAAAATCAGACTTGACACCAGAGAGGCTGAATACCGCACTGAGTCAATGCGGTCTTAGCCTCTCTGGTCTCAACACTCTGTCTGATTTTGGATTTTTTTTTTTTTTTTCCAAAATCAGACTTGACACCAGAGAGGCTGAATACCGCACTGAGTCAATGCGGTCTTAGCCTCTCTGGTGTCAACACTCTGTCTGATTTTGGATTTTTTTTTTTCCAAAATCAGACTTGACACCAGAGAGGCTGAATACCGCACTGAGTCAATGCGGTCTTAGCCTCTCTGGTGTCAACACTCTGTCTGATTTTGGATTTTTTTTTTTTTTTTCCAAAATCAGACTTGACACCAGAGAGGCTGAATACCGCACTGAGTCAATGCGGTCTTAGCCTCTCTGGTCTCAACACTCTGTCTGATTTTGGATTTTTTTTTTTTTTTTTTTTTTCCAAAATCAGACTTGACACCAGAGAGGCTGAATACCGCACTGAGTCAATGCGGTCTTAGCCTCTCTGGTCTCAACACTGTCTGATTTTGGATTTTTTTTTTTTTTCCAAAATCAGACTTGACACCAGAGAGGCTGAATACCGCACTGAGTCAATGCGGTCTTAGCCTCTCTGGTCTCAACACTCTGTCTGATTTTGGATTTTTTTTTTTTTTTGTTCCAAAATCAGACTTGACACCAGAGAGGCTGAATACCGCACTGAGTCAATGCGCTCTTAGCCTCTCTGGTGTCAACACTGTCTGATTTTGGATTTTTTTTTTTTTCCAAAATCAGACTTGACACCAGAGAGGCTGAATACCGCACTGAGTCAATGCGGTCTTAGCCTCTCTGGTCTCAACACTCTGTCTGATTTTGGATTTTTTTTTTTTTTTTTCCAAAATCAGACTTGACACCAGAGAGGCTGAATACCGCACTGAGTCAATGCGGTCTTAGCCTCTCTGGTCTCAACACTCTGTCTGATTTTGGATTTTTTTTTTTTTTTTCCAAAATCAGACTTGACACCAGAGAGGCTGAATACCGCACTGAGTCAATGCGGTCTTAGCCTCTCTGGTCTCAACACTCTGTCTGATTTTGGATTTTTTTTTTTTTTTTTTCCAAAATCAGACTTGACACCAGAGAGGCTGCATACCGCACTGAGTCAATGCGCTCTTAGCCTCTCTGGTCTCAACACTCTGTCTGATTTTGGATTTTTTTTTTTTTTCCAAAATCAGACTTGACACCAGAGAGGCTGAATACCGCACTGAGTCAATGCGGTCTTAGCCTCTCTGGTCTCAACACTGTCTGATTTTGGATTTTTTTTTTTTTCCAAAATCAGACTTGACACCAGAGAGGCTGAATACCGCACTGAGTCAATGCGGTCTTAGCCTCTCTGGTCTCAACACTCTGTCTGATTTTGGATTTTTTTTTTTTTTTGTTCCAAAATCAGACTTGACACCAGAGAGGCTGAATACCGCACTGAGTCAATGCGCTCTTAGCCTCTCTGGTGTCAACACTGTCTGATTTTGGATTTTTTTTTTTTTCCAAAATCAGACTTGACACCAGAGAGGCTGAATACCGCACTGAGTCAATGCGGTCTTAGCCTCTCTGGTCTCAACACTCTGTCTGATTTTGGATTTTTTTTTTTTTTTGTTCCAAAATCAGACTTGACACCAGAGAGGCTGAATACCGCACTGAGTCAATGCGCTCTTAGCCTCTCTGGTGTCAACACTGTCTGATTTTGGATTTTTTTTTTTTTCCAAAATCAGACTTGACACCAGAGAGGCTGAATACCGCACTGAGTCAATGCGGTCTTAGCCTCTCTGGTCTCAACACTCTGTCTGATTTTGGATTTTTTTTTTTTTTTTTCCAAAATCAGACTTGACACCAGAGAGGCTGAATACCGCACTGAGTCAATGCGGTCTTAGCCTCTCTGGTCTCAACACTCTGTCTGATTTTGGATTTTTTTTTTTTTTTTCCAAAATCAGACTTGACACCAGAGAGGCTGAATACCGCACTGAGTCAATGCGGTCTTAGCCTCTCTGGTCTCAACACTCTGTCTGATTTTGGATTTTTTTTTTTTTTTTTTCCAAAATCAGACTTGACACCAGAGAGGCTGCATACCGCACTGAGTCAATGCGCTCTTAGCCTCTCTGGTCTCAACACTCTGTCTGATTTTGGATTTTTTTTTTTTTCCAAAATCAGACTTGACACCAGAGAGGCTGAATACCGCACTGAGTCAATGCGCTCTTAGCCTCTCTGGTGTCAACACTGTCTGATTTTGGATTTTTTTTTTTTTTTCCAAAATCAGACTTGACACCAGAGAGGCTGAATACCGCACTGAGTCAATGCGGTCTTAGCCTCTCTGGTCTCAACACTCTGTCTGATTTTGGATTTTTTTTTTTTTTTTCCAAAATCAGACTTGACACCAGAGAGGCTGAATACCGCACTGAGTCAATGCGGTCTTAGCCTCTCTGGTGTCAACACTCTGTCTGATTTTGGATTTTTTTTTTTCCAAAATCAGACTTGACACCAGAGAGGCTGAATACCGCACTGAGTCAATGCGGTCTTAGCCTCTCTGGTGTCAACACTCTGTCTGATTTTGGATTTTTTTTTTTTTTTTTCCAAAATCAGACTTGACACCAGAGAGGCTGAATACCGCACTGAGTCAATGCGGTCTTAGCCTCTCTGGTCTCAACACTCTGTCTGATTTTGGATTTTGGATTTTTTTTTTTTCCAAAATCAGACTTGACACCAGAGAGGCTGAATACCGCACTGAGTCAATGGGGTCTTAGCCTCTCTGGTCTCAACACTGTCTGATTTTGGATTTTTTTTTTTTTTCCAAAATCAGACTTGACACCAGAGAGGCTGAATACCGCACTGAGTCAATGCGGTCTTAGCCTCTCTGGTGTCAACACTGTGTCTGATTTTGGATTTTTTTTTTTTTCCCAAAATCAGACTTGACACCAGAGAGGCTGAATACCGCACTGAGTCAATGCGGTCTTAGCCTCTCTGGTCTCAACACTCTGTCTGATTTTGGATTTTTTTTTTTTTCCAAAATCAGACTTGACACCAGAGAGGCTGAATACCGCACTGAGTCAATGCGGTCTTAGCCTCTCTGGTGTCAACACTCTGTCTGATTTTGGATTTTTTTTTTTTTTTTCCAAAATCAGACTTGACACCAGAGAGGCTGAATACCGCACTGAGTCAATGCGGTCTTAGCCTCTCTGGTCTCAACACTGTCTGATTTTGGATTTTTTTTTTTTTTTTCCAAAATCAGACTTGACACCAGAGAGGCTGAATACCGCACTGAGTCAATGCGGTCTTAGCCTCTCTGGTGTCAACACTCTGTCTGATTTTGGATTTTTTTTTTTTTTTTTCCAAAATCAGACTTGACACCAGAGAGGCTGAATACCGCACTGAGTCAATGCGGTCTTAGCCTCTCTGGTCTCAACACTCTGTCTGATTTTGGATTTTTTTTTTTTTTTTTTTTTTTCCAAAATCAGACTTGACACCAGAGAGGCTGAATACCGCACTGAGTCAATGCGGTCTTAGCCTCTCTGGTCTCAACACTGTCTGATTTTGGATTTTTTTTTTTTTTTTCCAAAATCAGACTTGACACCAGAGAGGCTGAATACCGCACTGAGTCAATGCGGTCTTAGCCTCTCTGGTCTCAACACTCTGTCTGATTTTGGATTTTTTTTTTTTTTTGTTCCAAAATCAGACTTGACACCAGAGAGGCTGAATACCGCACTGAGTCAATGCGCTCTTAGCCTCTCTGGTGTCAACACTGTCTGATTTTGGATTTTTTTTTTTTTCCAAAATCAGACTTGACACCAGAGAGGCTGAATACCGCACTGAGTCAATGCGGTCTTAGCCTCTCTGGTCTCAACACTCTGTCTGATTTTGGATTTTTTTTTTTTTTTTTCCAAAATCAGACTTGACACCAGAGAGGCTGAATACCGCACTGAGTTAATGCGGTCTTAGCCTCTCTGGTCTCAACACTCTGTCTGATTTTGGATTTTTTTTTTTTTTTTCCAAAATCAGACTTGACACCAGAGAGGCTGAATACCGCACTTAGTCAATGCGGTCTTAGCCTCTCTGGTCTCAACACTCTGTCTGATTTTGGATTTTTTTTTTTTTTTTTTCCAAAATCAGACTTGACACCAGAGAGGCTGCATACCGCACTGAGTCAATGCGCTCTTAGCCTCTCTGGTCTCAACACTCTGTCTGATTTTGGATTTTTTTTTTTTTTTCAAAATCAGACTTGACACCAGAGAGGCTGAATACCGCACTGAGTCAATGCGGTCTTAGCCTCTCTGGTGTCAACACTCTGTCTGATTTTGGATTTTTTTTTTTTTTTTCAAAAATCAGACTTGACACCAGAGAGGCTGAATACCGCACTGAGTCAATGCGGTCTTAGCCTCTCTGGTCTCAACACTCTGTCTGATTTTGGATTTTTTTTTTTTTTTTTTTTTCCAAAATCAGACTTGACACCAGAGAGGCTGAATACCGCACTGAGTCAATGCGGTCTTAGCCTCTCTGGTCTCAACACTGTCTGATTTTGGATTTTTTTTTTTTTTCCAAAATCAGACTTGACACCAGAGAGGCTGAATACCGCACTGAGTCAATGCGGTCTTAGCCTCTCTGGTGTCAACACTCTGTCTGATTTTGGATTTTTTTTTTTCCAAAATCAGACTTGACACCAGAGAGGCTGAATACCGCACTGAGTCAATGCGGTCTTAGCCTCTCTGGTGTCAACACTCTGTCTGATTTTGGATTTTTTTTTTTTTTTTCCAAAATCAGACTTGACACCAGAGAGGCTGAATACCGCACTGAGTCAATGCGGTCTTAGCCTCTCTGGTCTCAACACTCTGTCTGATTTTGGATTTTTTTTTTTTTTTTTTTTTTCCAAAATCAGACTTGACACCAGAGAGGCTGAATACCGCACTGAGTCAATGCGGTCTTAGCCTCTCTGGTCTCAACACTGTCTGATTTTGGATTTTTTTTTTTTTTTCCAAAATCAGACTTGACACCAGAGAGGCTGAATACCGCACTGAGTCAATGCGGTCTTAGCCTCTCTGGTCTCAACACTCTGTCTGATTTTGGATTTTTTTTTTGTTTTTTTCCAAAATCAGACTTGACACCAGAGAGGCTGCATACCGCACTGAGTCAATGCGCTCTTAGCCTCTCTGGTCTCAACACTCTGTCTGATTTTGGATTTTTTTTTTTTTTCCAAAATCAGACTTGACACCAGAGAGGCTGAATACCGCACTGAGTCAATGCGGTCTTAGCCTCTCTGGTGTCAACACTCTGTCTGATTTTGGATTTTTTTTTTTTTTTTTTCAAAAATCAGACTTGACACCAGAGAGGCTGAATACCGCACTGAGTCAATGCGGTCTTAGCCTCTCTGGTCTCAACACTCTGTCTGATTTTGGATTTTTTTTTTTTTTTTTTCCAAAATCAGACTTGACACCAGAGAGGCTGAATACCGCACTGAGTCAATGCGCTCTTAGCCTCTCTGGTGTCAACACTGTCTGATTTTGGATTTTTTTTTTTTTTTCCAAAATCAGACTTGACACCAGAGAGGCTGAATACCGCACTGAGTCAATGCGGTCTTAGCCTCTCTGGTCTCAACACTCTGTCTGATTTTGGATTTTTTTTTTTTTCCCCCAAAATCAGACTTGACACCAGAGAGGCTGAATACCGCACTGAGTCAATGCGGTCTTAGCCTCTCTGGTGTCAACACTCTGTCTGATTTTGGATTTTTTTTTTTCCAAAATCAGACTTGACACCAGAGAGGCTGAATACCGCACTGAGTCAATGCGGTCTTAGCCTCTCTGGTGTCAACACTCTGTCTGATTTTGGATTTTTTTTTTTTTTTTTCCAAAATCAGACTTGACACCAGAGAGGCTGAATACCGCACTGAGTCAATGCGGTCTTAGCCTCTCTGGTCTCAACACTCTGTCTGATTTTGGATTTTTTTTTTTTTTTTTTTCCAAAATCAGACTTGACACCAGAGAGGCTGAATACCGCACTGAGTCAATGGGGTCTTAGCCTCTCTGGTCTCAACACTGTCTGATTTTGGATTTTTTTTTTTTTTCCAAAATCAGACTTGACACCAGAGAGGCTGAATACCGCACTGAGTCAATGCGGTCTTAGCCTCTCTGGTGTCAACACTGTGTCTGATTTTGGATTTTTTTTTTTTTCCCAAAATCAGACTTGACACCAGAGAGGCTGAATACCGCACTGAGTCAATGCGGTCTTAGCCTCTCTGGTCTCAACACTCTGTCTGATTTTGGATTTTTTTTTTTTTCCAAAATCAGACTTGACACCAGAGAGGCTGAATACCGCACTGAGTCAATGCGGTCTTAGCCTCTCTGGTGTCAACACTCTGTCTGATTTTGGATTTTTTTTTTTTTTTTCCAAAATCAGACTTGACACCAGAGAGGCTGAATACCGCACTGAGTCAATGCGGTCTTAGCCTCTCTGGTCTCAACACTGTCTGATTTTGGATTTTTTTTTTTTTTTTCCAAAATCAGACTTGACACCAGAGAGGCTGAATACCGCACTGAGTCAATGCGGTCTTAGCCTCTCTGGTGTCAACACTCTGTCTGATTTTGGATTTTTTTTTTTTTTTTTCCAAAATCAGACTTGACACCAGAGAGGCTGAATACCGCACTGAGTCAATGCGGTCTTAGCCTCTCTGGTCTCAACACTCTGTCTGATTTTGGATTTTTTTTTTTTTTTTTTTTTTTCCAAAATCAGACTTGACACCAGAGAGGCTGAATACCGCACTGAGTCAATGCGGTCTTAGCCTCTCTGGTCTCAACACTGTCTGATTTTGGATTTTTTTTTTTTTTTCCAAAATCAGACTTGACACCAGAGAGGCTGAATACCGCACTGAGTCAATGCGGTCTTAGCCTCTCTGGTCTCAACACTCTGTCTGATTTTGGATTTTTTTTTTTTTTTGTTCCAAAATCAGACTTGACACCAGAGAGGCTGAATACCGCACTGAGTCAATGCGCTCTTAGCCTCTCTGGTGTCAACACTGTCTGATTTTGGATTTTTTTTTTTTTCCAAAATCAGACTTGACACCAGAGAGGCTGAATACCGCACTGAGTCAATGCGGTCTTAGCCTCTCTGGTCTCAACACTCTGTCTGATTTTGGATTTTTTTTTTTTTTTTTCCAAAATCAGACTTGACACCAGAGAGGCTGAATACCGCACTGAGTTAATGCGGTCTTAGCCTCTCTGGTCTCAACACTCTGTCTGATTTTGGATTTTTTTTTTTTTTTTCCAAAATCAGACTTGACACCAGAGAGGCTGAATACCGCACTGAGTCAATGCGGTCTTAGCCTCTCTGGTCTCAACACTCTGTCTGATTTTGGATTTTTTTTTTTTTTTTTTCCAAAATCAGACTTGACACCAGAGAGGCTGCATACCGCACTGAGTCAATGCGCTCTTAGCCTCTCTGGTCTCAACACTCTGTCTGATTTTGGATTTTTTTTTTTTTTTCAAAATCAGACTTGACACCAGAGAGGCTGAATACCGCACTGAGTCAATGCGGTCTTAGCCTCTCTGGTGTCAACACTCTGTCTGATTTTGGATTTTTTTTTTTTTTTTTTTTTTTCCAAAATCAGACTTGACACCAGAGAGGCTGAATACCGCACTGAGTCAATGCGGTCTTAGCCTCTCTGGTCTCAACACTGTCTGATTTTGGATTTTTTTTTTTTTTTCCAAAATCAGACTTGACACCAGAGAGGCTGAATACCGCACTGAGTCAATGCGGTCTTAGCCTCTCTGGTCTCAACACTCTGTCTGATTTTGGATTTTTTTTTTTTTTTGTTCCAAAATCAGACTTGACACCAGAGAGGCTGAATACCGCACTGAGTCAATGCGCTCTTAGCCTCTCTGGTGTCAACACTGTCTGATTTTGGATTTTTTTTTTTTTCCAAAATCAGACTTGACACCAGAGAGGCTGAATACCGCACTGAGTCAATGCGGTCTTAGCCTCTCTGGTCTCAACACTCTGTCTGATTTTGGATTTTTTTTTTTTTTTTTCCAAAATCAGACTTGACACCAGAGAGGCTGAATACCGCACTGAGTTAATGCGGTCTTAGCCTCTCTGGTCTCAACACTCTGTCTGATTTTGGATTTTTTTTTTTTTTTTCCAAAATCAGACTTGACACCAGAGAGGCTGAATACCGCACTGAGTCAATGCGGTCTTAGCCTCTCTGGTCTCAACACTCTGTCTGATTTTGGATTTTTTTTTTTTTTTTTTCCAAAATCAGACTTGACACCAGAGAGGCTGCATACCGCACTGAGTCAATGCGCTCTTAGCCTCTCTGGTCTCAACACTCTGTCTGATTTTGGATTTTTTTTTTTTTTTCAAAATCAGACTTGACACCAGAGAGGCTGAATACCGCACTGCGTCAATGCGGTCTTAGCCTCTCTGGTGTCAACACTCTGTCTGATTTTGGATTTTTTTTTTTTTTTTCAAAAATCAGACTTGACACCAGAGAGGCTGAATACCGCACTGAGTCAATGCGGTCTTAGCCTCTCTGGTCTCAACACTCTGTCTGATTTTGGATTTTTTTTTTTTTTTTTTTTTTCCAAAATCAGACTTGACACCAGAGAGGCTGAATACCGCACTGAGTCAATGCGGTCTTAGCCTCTCTGGTCTCAACACTGTCTGATTTTGGATTTTTTTTTTTTTTCCAAAATCAGACTTGACACCAGAGAGGCTGAATACCGCACTGAGTCAATGCGGTCTTAGCCTCTCTGGTCTCAACACTGTCTGATTTTGGATTTTTTTTTTTTTTCCAAAATCAGACTTGACACCAGAGAGGCTGAATACCGCACTGAGTCAATGCGGTCTTAGCCTCTCTGGTGTCAACACTCTGTCTGATTTTGGATTTTTTTTTTTCCAAAATCAGACTTGACACCAGAGAGGCTGAATACCGCACTGAGTCAATGCGGTCTTAGCCTCTCTGGTGTCAACACTCTGTCTGATTTTGGATTTTTTTTTTTTTTTTCCAAAATCAGACTTGACACCAGAGAGGCTGAATACCGCACTGAGTCAATGCGGTCTTAGCCTCTCTGGTCTCAACACTGTCTGATTTTGGATTTTTTTTTTTTTTCCAAAATCAGACTTGACACCAGAGAGGCTGAATACCGCACTGAGTCAATGCGGTCTTAGCCTCTCTGGTCTCAACACTGTCTGATTTTGGATTTTTTTTTTTTTTCCAAAATCAGATTTGACACCAGAGAGGCTGCATACCGCACTGAGTCAATGCGGTCTTAGCCTCTCTGGTCTCAACACTCTGTCTGATTTTGGATTTTTTTTTTTTTTTTTTCCAAAATCAGACTTGACACCAGAGAGGCTGAATACCGCACTGAGTCAATGCGCTCTTAGCCTCTCTGGTGTCAACACTGTCTGATTTTGGATTTTTTTTTTTTTTTCCAAAATCAGACTTGACACCAGAGAGGCTGAATACCGCACTGAGTCAATGCGGTCTTAGCCTCTCTGGTCTCAACACTCTGTCTGATTTTGGATTTTTTTTTTTTTTTCCCAAAATCAGACTTGACACCAGAGAGGCTGAATACCGCACTGAGTCAATGCGGTCTTAGCCTCTCTGGTGTCAACACTCTGTCTGATTTTGGATTTTTTTTTTTCCAAAATCAGACTTGACACCAGAGAGGCTGAATACCGCACTGAGTCAATGCGGTCTTAGCCTCTCTGGTGTCAACACTCTGTCTGATTTTGGATTTTTTTTTTTTTTTTTCCAAAATCAGACTTGACACCAGAGAGGCTGAATACCGCACTGAGTCAATGCGGTCTTAGCCTCTCTGGTCTCAACACTCTGTCTGATTTTGGATTTTTTTTTTTTTTTTTTTCCAAAATCAGACTTGACACCAGAGAGGCTGAATACCGCACTGAGTCAATGGGGTCTTAGCCTCTCTGGTCTCAACACTGTCTGATTTTGGATTTTTTTTTTTTTTCCAAAATCAGACTTGACACCAGAGAGGCTGAATACCGCACTGAGTCAATGCGGTCTTAGCCTCTCTGGTGTCAACACTGTGTCTGATTTTGGATTTTTTTTTTTTTCCCAAAATCAGACTTGACACCAGAGAGGCTGAATACCGCACTGAGTCAATGCGGTCTTAGCCTCTCTGGTCTCAACACTCTGTCTGATTTTGGATTTTTTTTTTTTCCAAAATCAGACTTGACACCAGAGAGGCTGAATACCGCACTGAGTCAATGCGGTCTTAGCCTCTCTGGTGTCAACACTCTGTCTGATTTTGGATTTTTTTTTTTTTTTTCCAAAATCAGACTTGACACCAGAGAGGCTGAATACCGCACTGAGTCAATGCGGTCTTAGCCTCTCTGGTCTCAACACTGTCTGATT
Source organism: Poromitra crassiceps (assembly GCF_964638095.1). NCBI lineage: Eukaryota > Metazoa > Chordata > Actinopteri > Beryciformes > Melamphaidae > Poromitra > Poromitra crassiceps. Next base: position 45,051 of record NW_028152029.1, read on the forward strand.
TTGGATTTTTTTTTTTTTTTTCCAAAATCAGACTTGACACCAGAGAGGCTGAATACTGCACTGAGTCAATGCGGTCTTAGCCTCTCTGGTGTCAACACTCTGTCTGATTTTGGATTTTTTTTTTTTTTTTTCCAAAATCAGACTTGACACCAGAGAGGCTGAATACCGCACTGAGTCAATGCGGTCTTAGCCTCTCTGGTCTCAACACTCTGTCTGATTTTGGATTTTTTTTTTTTTTTTTTTTTTCCAAAATCAGACTTGACACCAGAGAGGCTGAATACCGCACTGAGTCAATGCGGTCTTAGCCTCTCTGGTCTCAACACTGTCTGATTTTGGATTTTTTTTTTTTTTTCCAAAATCAGACTTGACACCAGAGAGGCTGAATACCGCACTGAGTCAATGCGGTCTTAGCCTCTCTGGTCTCAACACTCTGTCTGATTTTGGATTTTTTTTTTTTTTTGTTCCAAAATCAGACTTGACACCAGAGAGGCTGAATACCGCACTGAGTCAATGCGCTCTTAGCCTCTCTGGTGTCAACACTGTCTGATTTTGGATTTTTTTTTTTTTCCAAAATCAGATTTGACACCAGAGAGGCTGAATACCGCACTGAGTCAATGCGGTCTTAGCCTCTCTGGTCTCAACACTCTGTCTGATTTTGGATTTTTTTTTTTTTTTTTTCCAAAATCAGACTTGACACCAGAGAGGCTGAATACCGCACTGAGTTAATGCGGTCTTAGCCTCTCTGGTCTCAACACTCTGTCTGATTTTGGATTTTTTTTTTTTTTTTTTCCAAAATCAGACTTGACACCAGAGAGGCTGCATACCGCACTGAGTCAATGCGCTCTTAGCCTCTCTGGTCTCAACACTCTGTCTGATTTTGGATTTTTTTTTTTTTTTCAAAATCAGACTTGACACCAGAGAGGCTGAATACCGCACTGAGTCAATGCGGTCTTAGCCTCTCTGGTGTCAACACTCTGTCTGATTTTGGATTTTTTTTTTTTTTTTCAAAAATCAGACTTGACACCAGAGAGGCTGAATACCGCACTGAGTCAATGCGGTCTTAGCCTCTCTGGTCTCAACACTCTGTCTGATTTTGGATTTTTTTTTTTTTTTTTTTTTTCCAAAATCAGACTTGACACCAGAGAGGCTGAATACCGCACTGAGTCAATGCGGTCTTAGCCTCTCTGGTCTCAACACTGTCTGATTTTGGATTTTTTTTTTTTTTCCAAAATCAGACTTGACACCAGAGAGGCTGAATACCGCACTGAGTCAATGCGGTCTTAGCCTCTCTGGTGTCAACACTCTGTCTGATTTTGGATTTTTTTTTTTTCCAAAATCAGACTTGACACCAGAGAGGCTGAATACCGCACTGAGTCAATGCGGTCTTAGCCTCTCTGGTGTCAACACTCTGTCTGATTTTGGATTTTTTTTTTTTTTTTCCAAAATCAGACTTGACACCAGAGAGGCTGAATACCGCACTGAGTCAATGCGGTCTTAGCCTCTCTGGTCTCAACACTGTCTGATTTTGGATTTTTTTTTTTTTTCCAAAATCAGACTTGACACCAGAGAGGCTGAATACCGCACTGAGTCAATGCGGTCTTAGCCTCTCTGGTCTCAACACTGTCTGATTTTGGATTTTTTTTTTTTTTCCAAAATCAGACTTGACACCAGAGAGGCTGAATACCGCACTGAGTCAATGCGGTCTTAGCCTCTCTGGTCTCAACACTCTGTCTGATTTTGGATTTTTTTTTTTTTTTTTTCCAAAATCAGACTTGACACCAGAGAGGCTGCATACCGCACTGAGTCAATGCGCTCTTAGCCTCTCTGGTCTCAACACTCTGTCTGATTTTGGATTTTTTTTTTTTTTCCAAAATCAGACTTGACACCAGAGAGGCTGAATACCGCACTGAGTCAATGCGGTCTTAGCCTCTCTGGTGTCAACACTCTGTCTGATTTTGGATTTTTTTTTTTTTTTTTTCAAAAATCAGACTTGACACCAGAGAGGCTGAATACCGCACTGAGTCAATGCGGTCTTAGCCTCTCTGGTCTCAACACTCTGTCTGATTTTGGATTTTTTTTTTTTTTTTTTCCAAAATCAGACTTGACACCAGAGAGGCTGAATACCGCACTGAGTCAATGCGCTCTTAGCCTCTCTGGTGTCAACACTGTCTGATTTTGGATTTTTTTTTTTTTTTCCAAAATCAGACTTGACACCAGAGAGGCTGAATACCGCACTGAGTCAATGCGGTCTTAGCCTCTCTGGTGTCAACACTCTGTCTGATTTTGGATTTTTTTTTTTTCCAAAATCAGACTTGACACCAGAGAGGCTGAATACCGCACTGAGTCAATGCGGTCTTAGCCTCTCTGGTGTCAACACTCTGTCTGATTTTGGATTTTTTTTTTTTTTTTTCCAAAATCAGACTTGACACCAGAGAGGCTGAATACCGCACTGAGTCAATGCGGTCTTAGCCTCTCTGGTCTCAACACTCTGTCTGATTTTGGATTTTTTTTTTTTTTTTTTTCCAAAATCAGACTTGACACCAGAGAGGCTGAATACCGCACTGAGTCAATGGGGTCTTAGCCTCTCTGGTCTCAACACTGTCTGATTTTGGATTTTTTTTTTTTTTCCAAAATCAGACTTGACACCAGAGAGGCTGAATACCGCACTGAGTCAATGCGGTCTTAGCCTCTCTGGTGTCAACACTGTGTCTGATTTTGGATTTTTTTTTTTTTCCCAAAATCAGACTTGACACCAGAGAGGCTGAATACCGCACTGAGTCAATGCGGTCTTAGCCTCTCTGGTCTCAACACTCTGTCTGATTTTGGATTTTTTTTTTTTCCAAAATCAGACTTGACACCAGAGAGGCTGAATACCGCACTGAGTCAATGCGGTCTTAGCCTCTCTGGTGTCAACACTCTGTCTGATTTTGGATTTTTTTTTTTTTTTTCCAAAATCAGACTTGACACCAGAGAGGCTGAATACCGCACTGAGTCAATGCGGTCTTAGCCTCTCTGGTCTCAACACTGTCTGATTTTGGATTTTTTTTTTTTTTCCAAAATCAGACTTGACACCAGAGAGGCTGAATACCGCACTGAGTCAATGCGGTCTTAGCCTCTCTGGTGTCAACACTCTGTCTGATTTTGGATTTTTTTTTTTTCCAAAATCAGACTTGACACCAGAGAGGCTGAATACCGCACTGAGTCAATGCGGTCTTAGCCTCTCTGGTGTCAACACTCTGTCTGATTTTGGATTTTTTTTTTTTTTTTCCAAAATCAGACTTGACACCAGAGAGGCTGAATACCGCACTGAGTCAATGCGGTCTTAGCCTCTCTGGTCTCAACACTGTCTGATTTTGGATTTTTTTTTTTTTTCCAAAATCAGACTTGACACCAGAGAGGCTGAATACCGCACTGAGTCAATGCGGTCTTAGCCTCTCTGGTCTCAACACTGTCTGATTTTGGATTTTTTTTTTTTTTCCAAAATCAGACTTGACACCAGAGAGGCTGAATACCGCACTGAGTCAATGCGGTCTTAGCCTCTCTGGTCTCAACACTCTGTCTGATTTTGGATTTTTTTTTTTTTTTTTTCCAAAATCAGACTTGACACCAGAGAGGCTGCATACCGCACTGAGTCAATGCGCTCTTAGCCTCTCTGGTCTCAACACTCTGTCTGATTTTGGATTTTTTTTTTTTTTCCAAAATCAGACTTGACACCAGAGAGGCTGAATACCGCACTGAGTCAATGCGGTCTTAGCCTCTCTGGTGTCAACACTCTGTCTGATTTTGGATTTTTTTTTTTTTTTTTTCAAAAATCAGACTTGACACCAGAGAGGCTGAATACCGCACTGAGTCAATGCGGTCTTAGCCTCTCTGGTCTCAACACTCTGTCTGATTTTGGATTTTTTTTTTTTTTTTTTCCAAAATCAGACTTGACACCAGAGAGGCTGAATACCGCACTGAGTCAATGCGCTCTTAGCCTCTCTGGTGTCAACACTGTCTGATTTTGGATTTTTTTTTTTTTTTCCAAAATCAGACTTGACACCAGAGAGGCTGAATACCGCACTGAGTCAATGCGGTCTTAGCCTCTCTGGTCTCAACACTCTGTCTGATTTTGGATTTTTTTTTTTTTTTTCCCAAAATCAGACTTGACACCAGAGAGGCTGAATACCGCACTGAGTCAATGCGGTCTTAGCCTCTCTGGTGTCAACACTCTGTCTGATTTTGGATTTTTTTTTTTTCCAAAATCAGACTTGACACCAGAGAGGCTGAATACCGCACTGAGTCAATGCGGTCTTAGCCTCTCTGGTGTCAACACTCTGTCTGATTTTGGATTTTTTTTTTTTTTTTTCCAAAATCAGACTTGACACCAGAGAGGCTGAATACCGCACTGAGTCAATGCGGTCTTAGCCTCTCTGGTCTCAACACTCTGTCTGATTTTGGATTTTTTTTTTTTTTTTTTTCCAAAATCAGACTTGACACCAGAGAGGCTGAATACCGCACTGAGTCAATGGGGTCTTAGCCTCTCTGGTCTCAACACTGTCTGATTTTGGATTTTTTTTTTTTTTCCAAAATCAGACTTGACACCAGAGAGGCTGAATACCGCACTGAGTCAATGCGGTCTTAGCCTCTCTGGTGTCAACACTGTGTCTGATTTTGGATTTTTTTTTTTTTCCCAAAATCAGACTTGACACCAGAGAGGCTGAATACCGCACTGAGTCAATGCGGTCTTAGCCTCTCTGGTCTCAACACTCTGTCTGATTTTGGATTTTTTTTTTTTTCCAAAATCAGACTTGACACCAGAGAGGCTGAATACCGCACTGAGTCAATGCGGTCTTAGCCTCTCTGGTGTCAACACTCTGTCTGATTTTGGATTTTTTTTTTTTTTTTTCCAAAATCAGACTTGACACCAGAGAGGCTGAATACCGCACTGAGTCAATGCGGTCTTAGCCTCTCTGGTCTCAACACTGTCTGATTTTGGATTTTTTTTTTTTTTTCCAAAATCAGACTTGACACCAGAGAGGCTGAATACCGCACTGAGTCAATGCGGTCTTAGCCTCTCTGGTGTCAACACTCTGTCTGATTTTGGATTTTTTTTTTTTTTTTTCCAAAATCAGACTTGACACCAGAGAGGCTGAATACCGCACTGAGTCAATGCGGTCTTAGCCTCTCTGGTCTCAACACTCTGTCTGATTTTGGATTTTTTTTTTTTTTTTTTTTTTTCCAAAATCAGACTTGACACCAGAGAGGCTGAATACCGCACTGAGTCAATGCGGTCTTAGCCTCTCTGGTCTCAACACTGTCTGATTTTGGATTTTTTTTTTTTTTTCCAAAATCAGACTTGACACCAGAGAGGCTGAATACCGCACTGAGTCAATGCGGTCTTAGCCTCTCTGGTCTCAACACTCTGTCTGATTTTGGATTTTTTTTTTTTTTTGTTCCAAAATCAGACTTGACACCAGAGAGGCTGAATACCGCACTGAGTCAATGCGCTCTTAGCCTCTCTGGTGTCAACACTGTCTGATTTTGGATTTTTTTTTTTTTCCAAAATCAGACTTGACACCAGAGAGGCTGAATACCGCACTGAGTCAATGCGGTCTTAGCCTCTCTGGTCTCAACACTCTGTCTGATTTTGGATTTTTTTTTTTTTTTTTTCCAAAATCAGACTTGACACCAGAGAGGCTGAATACCGCACTGAGTTAATGCGGTCTTAGCCTCTCTGGTCTCAACACTCTGTCTGATTTTGGATTTTTTTTTTTTTTTTCCAAAATCAGACTTGACACCAGAGAGGCTGAATACCGCACTGAGTCAATGCGGTCTTAGCCTCTCTGGTCTCAACACTCTGGCTGATTTTGGATTTTTTTTTTTTTTTTTTCCAAAATCAGACTTGACACCAGAGAGGCTGCATACCGCACTGAGTCAATGCGCTCTTAGCCTCTCTGGTCTCAACACTCTGTCTGATTTTGGATTTTTTTTTTTTTTTCAAAATCAGACTTGACACCAGAGAGGCTGAATACCGCACTGAGTCAATGCGGTCTTAGCCTCTCTGGTCTCAACACTCTGTCTGATTTTGGATTTTTTTTTTTTTTTTTTTTCCAAAATCAGACTTGACACCAGAGAGGCTGAATACCGCACTGAGTCAATGCGGTCTTAGCCTCTCTGGTCTCAACACTGTCTGATTTTGGATTTTTTTTTTTTTTTCCAAAATCAGACTTGACACCAGAGAGGCTGAATACCGCACTGAGTCAATGCGGTCTTAGCCTCTCTGGTGTCAACACTCTGTCTGATTTTGGATTTTTTTTTTTCCAAAATCATACTTGACACCAGAGAGGCTGAATACCGCACTGAGTCAATGCGGTCTTAGCCTCTCTGGTCTCAACACTCTGTCTGATTTTGGATTTTTTTTTTTTTTTCCCAAAATCAGACTTGACACCAGAGAGGCTGAATACCGCACTGAGTCAATGCGGTCTTAGCCTCTCTGGTGTCAACACTCTGTCTGATTTTGGATTTTTTTTTTTCCAAAATCAGACTTGACACCAGAGAGGCTGAATACCGCACTGAGTCAATGCGGTCTTAGCCTCTCTGGTGTCAACACTCTGTCTGATTTTGGATTTTTTTTTTTTTTTTTCCAAAATCAGACTTGACACCAGAGAGGCTGAATACCGCACTGAGTCAATGCGGTCTTAGCCTCTCTGGTCTCAACACTCTGTCTGATTTTGGATTTTTTTTTTTTTTTTTTTCCAAAATCAGACTTGACACCAGAGAGGCTGAATACCGCACTGAGTCAATGGGGTCTTAGCCTCTCTGGTCTCAACACTGTCTGATTTTGGATTTTTTTTTTTTTTTCCAAAATCAGACTTGACACCAGAGAGGCTGAATACCGCACTGAGTCAATGCGGTCTTAGCCTCTCTGGTGTCAACACTGTGTCTGATTTTGGATTTTTTTTTTTTTCCCAAAATCAGACTTGACACCAGAGAGGCTGAATACCGCACTGAGTCAATGCGGTCTTAGCCTCTCTGGTCTCAACACTCTGTCTGATTTTGGATTTTTTTTTTTTTCCAAAATCAGACTTGACACCAGAGAGGCTGAATACCGCACTCAGTCAATGCGGTCTTAGCCTCTCTGGTGTCAACACTCTGTCTGATTTTGGATTTTTTTTTTTTTTTTCCAAAATCAGACTTGACACCAGAGAGGCTGAATACCGCACTGAGTCAATGCGGTCTTAGCCTCTCTGGTCTCAACACTGTCTGATTTTTGATTTTTTTTTTTTTTTTCCAAAATCAGACTTGACACCAGAGAGGCTGAATACCGCACTGAGTCAATGCGGTCTTAGCCTCTCTGGTGTCAACACTCTGTCTGATTTTGGATTTTTTTTTTTTTTTTTCCAAAATCAGACTTGACACCAGAGAGGCTGAATACCGCACTGAGTCAATGCGGTCTTAGCCTCTCTGGTCTCAACACTCTGTCTGATTTTGGATTTTTTTTTTTTTTTTTTTTTTCCAAAATCAGACTTGACACCAGAGAGGCTGAATACCGCACTGAGTCAATGCGGTCTTAGCCTCTCTGGTCTCAACACTGTCTGATTTTGGATTTTTTTTTTTTTTTTCCAAAATCAGACTTGACACCAGAGAGGCTGAATACCGCACTGAGTCAATGCGGTCTTAGCCTCTCTGGTCTCAACACTCTGTCTGATTTTGGATTTTTTTTTTTTTTTGTTCCAAAATCAGACTTGACACCAGAGAGGCTGAATACCGCACTGAGTCAATGCGCTCTTAGCCTCTCTGGTGTCAACACTGTCTGATTTTGGATTTTTTTTTTTTTTCCAAAATCAGACTTGACACCAGAGAGGCTGAATACCGCACTGAGTCAATGCGGTCTTAGCCTCTCTGGTCTCAACACTCTGTCTGATTTTGGATTTTTTTTTTTTTTTTTCCAAAATCAGACTTGACACCAGAGAGGCTGAATACCGCACTGAGTTAATGCGGTCTTAGCCTCTCTGGTCTCAACACTCTGTCTGATTTTGGATTTTTTTTTTTTTTTTCCAAAATCAGACTTGACACCAGAGAGGCTGAATACCGCACTGAGTCAATGCGGTCTTAGCCTCTCTGGTCTCAACACTCTGTCTGATTTTGGATTTTTTTTTTTTTTTTTCCAAAATCAGACTTGACACCAGAGAGGCTGCATACCGCACTGAGTCAATGCGCTCTTAGCCTCTCTGGTCTCAACACTCTGTCTGATTTTGGATTTTTTTTTTTTTTTCAAAATCAGACTTGACACCAGAGAGGCTGAATACCGCACTGAGTCAATGCGGTCTTAGCCTCTCTGGTGTCAACACTCTGTCTGATTTTGGATTTTTTTTTTTTTTTTCAAAAATCAGACTTGACACCAGAGAGGCTGAATACCGCACTGAGTCAATGCGGTCTTAGCCTCTCTGGTCTCAACACTCTGTCTGATTTTGGATTTTTTTTTTTTTTTTTTTTTCCAAAATCAGACTTGACACCAGAGAGGCTGAATACCGCACTGAGTCAATGCGGTCTTAGCCTCTCTGGTCTCAACACTGTCTGATTTTGGATTTTTTTTTTTTTTTCCAAAATCAGACTTGACACCAGAGAGGCTGAATACCGCACTGAGTCAATGCGGTCTTAGCCTCTCTGGTGTCAACACTCTGTCTGATTTTGGATTTTTTTTTTTCCAAAATCAGACTTGACACCAGAGAGGCTGAATACCGCACTGAGTCAATGCGGTCTTAGCCTCTCTGGTGTCAACACTCTGTCTGATTTTGGATTTTTTTTTTTTTTTTCCAAAATCAGACTTGACACCAGAGAGGCTGAATACCGCACTGAGTCAATGCGGTCTTAGCCTCTCTGGTCTCAACACTCTGTCTGATTTTGGATTTTTTTTTTTTTTTTTTTTTTTCAAAAATCAGACTTGACACCAGAGAGGCTGAATACCGCACTGAGTCAATGCGGTCTTAGCCTCTCTGGTCTCAACACTGTCTGATTTTGGATTTTTTTTTTTTTTCCAAAATCAGACTTGACACCAGAGAGGCTGAATACCGCACTGAGTCAATGCGGTCTTAGCCTCTCTGGTCTCAACACTCTGTCTGATTTTGGATTTTTTTTTTTTTTTGTTCCAAAATCAGACTTGACACCAGAGAGGCTGAATACCGCACTGAGTCAATGCGCTCTTAGCCTCTCTGGTGTCAACACTGTCTGATTTTGGATTTTTTTTTTTTCCAAAATCAGACTTGACACCAGAGAGGCTGAATACCGCACTGAGTCAATGCGGTCTTAGCCTCTCTGGTCTCAACACTCTGTCTGATTTTGGATTTTTTTTTTTTTTTTTCCAAAATCAGACTTGACACCAGAGAGGCTGAATACCGCACTGAGTCAATGCGGTCTTAGCCTCTCTGGTCTCAACACTCTGTCTGATTTTGGATTTTTTTTTTTTTTTTTTTTTTCCAAAATCAGACTTGACACCAGAGAGGCTGAATACCGCACTGAGTCAATGCGGTCTTAGCCTCTCTGGTCTCAACACTGTCTGATTTTGGATTTTTTTTTTTTTTTCCAAAATCAGACTTGACACCAGAGAGGCTGAATACCGCACTGAGTCAATGCGGTCTTAGCCTCTCTGGTCTCAACACTCTGTCTGATTTTGGATTTTTTTTTTTTTTGTTCCAAAATCAGACTTGACACCAGAGAGGCTGAATACCGCACTGAGTCAATGCGCTCTTAGCCTCTCTGGTGTCAACACTGTCTGATTTTGGATTTTTTTTTTTTTTCCAAAATCAGACTTGACACCAGAGAGGCTGAATACCGCACTGAGTCAATGCGGTCTTAGCCTCTCTGGTCTCAACACTCTGTCTGATTTTGGATTTTTTTTTTTTTTTTTCCAAAATCAGACTTGACACCAGAGAGGCTGAATACCGCACTGAGTTAATGCGGTCTTAGCCTCTCTGGTCTCAACACTCTGTCTGATTTTGGATTTTTTTTTTTTTTTTCCAAAATCAGACTTGACACCAGAGAGGCTGAATACCGCACTGAGTCAATGCGGTCTTAGCCTCTCTGGTCTCAACACTCTGTCTGATTTTGGATTTTTTTTTTTTTTTTTTCCAAAATCAGACTTGACACCAGAGAGGCTGCATACCGCACTGAGTCAATGCGCTCTTAGCCTCTCTGGTATCAACACTCTGTCTGATTTTGGATTTTTTTTTTTTTTTCAAAATCAGACTTGACACCAGAGAGGCTGAATACCGCACTGAGTCAATGCGGTCTTAGCCTCTCTGGTGTCAACACTCTGTCTGATTTTGGATTTTTTTTTTTTTTTTTCAAAAATCAGACTTGACACCAGAGAGGCTGAATACCGCACTGAGTCAATGCGGTCTTAGCCTCTCTGGTCTCAACACTCTGTCTGATTTTGGATTTTTTTTTTTTTTTTTTTTTCCAAAATCAGACTTGACACCAGAGAGGCTGAATACCGCACTGAGTCAATGCGGTCTTAGCCTCTCTGGTCTCAACACTGTCTGATTTTGGATTTTTTTTTTTTTTTCCAAAATCAGACTTGACACCAGAGAGGCTGAATACCGCACTGAGTCAATGCGGTCTTAGCCTCTCTGGTGTCAACACTCTGTCTGATTTTGGATTTTTTTTTTTCCAAAATCAGACTTGACACCAGAGAGGCTGAATACCGCACTGAGTCAATGCGGTCTTAGCCTCTCTGGTGTCAACACTCTGTCTGATTTTGGATTTTTTTTTTTTTTTTTCCAAAATCAGACTTGACACCAGAGAGGCTGAATACCGCACTGAGTCAATGCGGTCTTAGCCTCTCTGGTCTCAACACTCTGTCTGATTTTGGATTTTTTTTTTTTTTTTTTTTTTCCAAAATCAGACTTGACACCAGAGAGGCTGAATACCGCACTGAGTCAATGCGGTCTTAGCCTCTCTGGTCTCAACACTGTCTGATTTTGGATTTTTTTTTTTTTTCCAAAATCAGACTTGACACCAGAGAGGCTGAATACCGCACTGAGTCAATGCGGTCTTAGCCTCTCTGGTCTCAACACTCTGTCTGATTTTGGATTTTTTTTTTTTTTCCAAAATCAGACTTGACACCAGAGAGGCTGAATACCGCACTGAGTCAATGCGGTCTTAGCCTCTCTGGTGTCAACACTCTGTCTGATTTTGGATTTTTTTTTTTTTTTTTTCAAAAATCAGACTTGACACCAGAGAGGCTGAATACCGCACTGAGTCAATGCGGTCTTAGCCTCTCTGGTCTCAACACTCTGTCTGATTTTGTTTTTTTTTTTTTTTTTTTCCAAAATCAGACTTGACACCAGAGAGGCTGAATACCGCACTGAGTCAATGCGCTCTTAGCCTCTCTGGTGTCAACACTGTCTGATTTTGGATTTTTTTTTTTTTTTCCAAAATCAGACTTGACACCAGAGAGGCTGAATACCGCACTGAGTCAATGCGGTCTTAGCCTCTCTGGTCTCAACACTCTGTCTGATTTTGGATTTTTTTTTTTTTTTTTTTTTTCCAAAATCAGACTTGACACCAGAGAGGCTGAATACCGCACTGAGTCAATGCGGTCTTAGCCTCTCTGGTCTCAACACTGTCTGATTTTGGATTTTTTTTTTTTTTTCCAAAATCAGACTTGACACCAGAGAGGCTGAATACCGCACTGAGTCAATGCGGTCTTAGCCTCTCTGGTCTCAACACTCTGTCTGATTTTGGATTTTTTTTTTTTTTGTTCCAAAATCAGACTTGACACCAGAGAGGCTGAATACCGCACTGAGTCAATGCGCTCTTAGCCTCTCTGGTGTCAACACTGTCTGATTTTGGATTTTTTTTTTTTTCCAAAATCAGACTTGACACCAGAGAGGCTGAATACCGCACTGAGTCAATGCGGTCTTAGCCTCTCTGGTCTCAACACTCTGTCTGATTTTGGATTTTTTTTTTTTTTTTTCCAAAATCAGACTTGACACCAGAGAGGCTGAATACCGCACTGAGTTAATGCGGTCTTAGCCTCTCTGGTCTCAACACTCTGTCTGATTTTGGATTTTTTTTTTTTTTTTCCAAAATCAGACTTGACACCAGAGAGGCTGAATACCGCACTGAGTCAATGCGGTCTTAGCCTCTCTGGTCTCAACACTCTGTCTGATTTTGGATTTTTTTTTTTTTTTTTTCCAAAATCAGACTTGACACCAGAGAGGCTGCATACCGCACTGAGTCAATGCGCTCTTAGCCTCTCTGGTATCAACACTCTGTCTGATTTTGGATTTTTTTTTTTTTTTCAAAATCAGACTTGACACCAGAGAGGCTGAATACCGCACTGAGTCAATGCGGTCTTAGCCTCTCTGGTGTCAACACTCTGTCTGATTTTGGATTTTTTTTTTTTTTTTTCAAAAATCAGACTTGACACCAGAGAGGCTGAATACCGCACTGAGTCAATGCGGTCTTAGCCTCTCTGGTCTCAACACTCTGTCTGATTTTGGATTTTTTTTTTTTTTTTTTTTTCCAAAATCAGACTTGACACCAGAGAGGCTGAATACCGCACTGAGTAAATGCGGTCTTAGCCTCTCTGGTCTCAACACTGTCTGATTTTGGATTTTTTTTTTTTTTCCAAAATCAGACTTGACACCAGAGAGGCTGAATACCGCACTGAGTCAATGCGGTCTTAGCCTCTCTGGTGTCAACACTCTGTCTGATTTTGGATTTTTTTTTTTCCAAAATCAGACTTGACACCAGAGAGGCTGAATACCGCACTGAGTCAATGCGGTCTTAGCCTCTCTGGTGTCAACACTCTGTCTGATTTTGGATTTTTTTTTTTTTTTTCCAAAATCAGACTTGACACCAGAGAGGCTGAATACCGCACTGAGTCAATGCGGTCTTAGCCTCTCTGGTCTCAACACTCTGTCTGATTTTGGTTTTTTTTTTTTTTTTTTCCAAAATCAGACTTGACACCAGAGAGGCTGAATACCGCACTGAGTCAATGCGCTCTTAGCCTCTCTGGTGTCAACACTGTCTGATTTTGGATTTTTTTTTTTTTTTCCAAAATCAGACTTGACACCAGAGAGGCTGAATACCGCACTGAGTCAATGCGGTCTTAGCCTCTCTGGTCTCAACACTCTGTCTGATTTTGGATTTTTTTTTTTTTTTTCCAAAATCAGACTTGACACCAGAGAGGCTGAATACCGCACTGAGTCAATGCGGTCTTAGCCTCTCTGGTGTCAACACTCTGTCTGATTTTGGATTTTTTTTTTTCCAAAATCAGACTTGACACCAGAGAGGCTGAATACCGCACTGAGTCAATGCGGTCTTAGCCTCTCTGGTGTCAACACTCTGTCTGATTTTGGATTTTTTTTTTTTTTTTTCCAAAATCAGACTTGACACCAGAGAGGCTGAATACCGCACTGAGTCAATGCGGTCTTAGCCTCTCTGGTCTCAACACTCTGTCTGATTTTGGATTTTTTTTTTTTTTTTTTTCCAAAATCAGACTTGACACCAGAGAGGCTGAATACCGCACTGAGTCAATGGGGTCTTAGCCTCTCTGGTCTCAACACTGTCTGATTTTGGATTTTTTTTTTTTTTCCAAAATCAGACTTGACACCAGAGAGGCTGAATACCGCACTGAGTCAATGCGGTCTTAGCCTCTCTGGTGTCAACACTGTGTCTGATTTTGGATTTTTTTTTTTTTTCCCAAAATCAGACTTGACACCAGAGAGGCTGAATACCGCACTGAGTCAATGCGGTCTTAGCCTCTCTGGTCTCAACACTCTGTCTGATTTTGGATTTTTTTTTTTTCCAAAATCAGACTTGACACCAGAGAGGCTGAATACCGCACTGAGTCAATGCGGTCTTAGCCTCTCTGGTGTCAACACTCTGTCTGATTTTGGATTTTTTTTTTTTTTTTCCAAAATCAGACTTGACACCAGAGAGGCTGAACACCGCACTGAGTCAATGCGGTCTTAGCCTCTCTGGTCTCAACACTGTCTGATTTTGGATTTTTTTTTTTTTTTTCCAAAATCAGACTTGACACCAGAGAGGCTGAATACCGCACTGAGTCAATGCGGTCTTAGCCTCTCTGGTCTCAACACTCTGTCTGATTTTGGATTTTTTTTTTTTTTTTTTTTTTTCCAAAATCAGACTTGACACCAGAGAGGCTGAATACCGCACTGAGTCAATGCGGTCTTAGCCTCTCTGGTCTCAACACTGTCTGATTTTGGATTTTTTTTTTTTTTCCAAAATCAGACTTGACACCAGAGAGGCTGAATACCGCACTGAGTCAATGCGGTCTTAGCCTCTCTGGTCTCAACACTCTGTCTGATTTTGGATTTTTTTTTTTTTTTGTTCCAAAATCAGACTTGACACCAGAGAGGCTGAATACCGCACTGAGTCAATGCGCTCTTAGCCTCTCTGGTGTCAACACTGTCTGATTTTGGATTTTTTTTTTTTTTCCAAAATCAGACTTGACACCAGAGAGGCTGAATACCGCACTGAGTCAATGCGGTCTTAGCCTCTCTGGTCTCAACACTCTGTCTGATTTTGGATTTTTTTTTTTTTTTTTCCAAAATCAGACTTGACACCAGAGAGGCTGAATACCGCACTGAGTCAATGCGGTCTTAGCCTCTCTGGTCTCAACACTCTGTCTGATTTTGGATTTTTTTTTTTTTTTTCCAAAATCAGACTTGACACCAGAGAGGCTGAATACCGCACTGAGTCAATGCGGTCTTAGCCTCTCTGGTCTCAACACTCTGTCTGATTTTGGATTTTTTTTTTTTTTTTTCCAAAATCAGACTTGACACCAGAGAGGCTGCATACCGCACTGAGTCAATGCGCTCTTAGCCTCTCTGGTCTCAACACTCTGTCTGATTTTGGATTTTTTTTTTTTTTCCAAAATCAGACTTGACACCAGAGAGGCTGAATACCGCACTGAGTCAATGCGGTCTTAGCCTCTCTGGTGTCAACACTCTGTCTGATTTTGGATTTTTTTTTTTTTTTTTCAAAAATCAGACTTGACACCAGAGAGGCTGAATACCGCACTGAGTCAATGCGGTCTTAGCCTCTCTGGTCTCAACACTCTGTCTGATTTTGGATTTTTTTTTTTTTTTTTTCCAAAATCAGACTTGACACCAGAGAGGCTGAATACCGCACTGAGTCAATGCGCTCTTAGCCTCTCTGGTGTCAACACTCTGTCTGATTTTGGATTTTTTTTTTTTTTTTCCAAAATCAGACTTGACACCAGAGAGGCTGAATACCGCACTGAGTCAATGCGGTCTTAGCCTCTCTGGTGTCAACACTCTGTCTGATTTTGGATTTTTTTTTTTCCAAAATCAGACTTGACACCAGAGAGGCTGAATACCGCACTGAGTCAATGCGGTCTTAGCCTCTCTGGTGTCAACACTCTGTCTGATTTTGGATTTTTTTTTTTTTTTTTTCCAAAATCAGACTTGACACCAGAGAGGCTGAATACCGCACTGAGTCAATGCGGTCTTAGCCTCTCTGGTCTCAACACTCTGTCTGATTTTGGATTTTTTTTTTTTTTTTTTTTCCAAAATCAGACTTGACACCAGAGAGGCTGAATACCGCACTGAGTCAATGGGGTCTTAGCCTCTCTGGTCTCAACACTGTCTGATTTTGGATTTTTTTTTTTTTTCCAAAATCAGACTTGACACCAGAGAGGCTGAATACCGCACTGAGTCAATGCGGTCTTAGCCTCTCTGGTGTCAACACTGTGTCTGATTTTGGATTTTTTTTTTTTTCCCAAAATCAGACTTGACACCAGAGAGGCTGAATACCGCACTGAGTCAATGCGGTCTTAGCCTCTCTGGTCTCAACACTCTGTCTGATTTTGGATTTTTTTTTTTTTCCAAAATCAGACTTGACACCAGAGAGGCTGAATACCGCACTGAGTCAATGCGGTCTTAGCCTCTCTGGTGTCAACACTCTGTCTGATTTTGGATTTTTTTTTTTTTTTTCCAAAATCAGACTTGACACCAGAGAGGCTGAATACCGCACTGAGTCAATGCGGTCTTAGCCTCTCTGGTCTCAACACTGTCTGATTTTGGATTTTTTTTTTTTTTTTCCAAAATCAGACTTGACACCAGAGAGGCTGAATACCGCACTGAGTCAATGCGGTCTTAGCCTCTCTGGTCTCAACACTCTGTCTGATTTTGGATTTTTTTTTTTTTTTTTTTTCCAAAATCAGACTTGACACCAGAGAGGCTGAATACCGCACTGAGTCAATGGGGTCTTAGCCTCTCTGGTGTCAACACTGTGTCTGATTTTGGATTTTTTTTTTTTTCCCAAAATCAGACTTGACACCAGAGAGGCTGAATACCGCACTGAGTCAATGCGGTCTTAGCCTCTCTGGTCTCAACACTCTGTCTGATTTTGGATTTTTTTTTTTTTCCAAAATCAGACTTGACACCAGAGAGGCTGAATACCGCACTGAGTCAATGCGGTCTTAGCCTCTCTGGTGTCAACACTCTGTCTGATTTTGGATTTTTTTTTTTTTTTTCCAAAATCAGACTTGACACCAGAGAGGCTGAATACCGCACTGAGTCAATGCGGTCTTAGCCTCTCTGGTCTCAACACTGTCTGATTTTGGATTTTTTTTTTTTTTTCCAAAATCAGACTTGACACCAGAGAGGCTGAATACCGCACTGAGTCAATGCGGTCTTAGCCTCTCTGGTGTCAACACTGTGTCTGATTTTGGATTTTTTTTTTTTTCCCAAAATCAGACTTGACACCAGAGAGGCTGAATACCGCACTGAGTCAATGCGGTCTTAGCCTCTCTGGTCTCAACACTCTGTCTGATTTTGGATTTTTTTTTTTTCCAAAATCAGACTTGACACCAGAGAGGCTGAATACCGCACTGAGTCAATGCGGTCTTAGCCTCTCTGGTGTCAACACTCTGTCTGATTTTGGATTTTTTTTTTTTTTTTCCAAAATCAGACTTGACACCAGAGAGGCTGAATACCGCACTGAGTCAATGCGGTCTTAGCCTCTCTGGTCTCAACACTGTCTGATTTTGGATTTTTTTTTTTTTTTTCCAAAATCAGACTTGACACCAGAGAGGCTGAATACCGCACTGAGTCAATGCGGTCTTAGCCTCTCTGGTCTCAACACTCTGTCTGATTTTGGATTTTTTTTTTTTTTTTTTTTCCAAAATCAGACTTGACACCAGAGAGGCTGAATACCGCACTGAGTCAATGGGGTCTTAGCCTCTCTGGTGTCAACACTGTGTCTGATTTTGGATTTTTTTTTTTTTCCCAAAATCAGACTTGACACCAGAGAGGCTGAATACCGCACTGAGTCAATGCGGTCTTAGCCTCTCTGGTCTCAACACTCTGTCTGATTTTGGATTTTTTTTTTTTTCCAAAATCAGACTTGACACCAGAGAGGCTGAATACCGCACTGAGTCAATGCGGTCTTAGCCTCTCTGGTGTCAACACTCTGTCTGATTTTGGATTTTTTTTTTTTTTTTCCAAAATCAGACTTGACACCAGAGAGGCTGAATACCGCACTGAGTCAATGCGGTCTTAGCCTCTCTGGTCTCAACACTGTCTGATTTTGGATTTTTTTTTTTTTTTTCCAAAATCAGACTTGACACCAGAGAGGCTGAATACCGCACTGAGTCAATGCGGTCTTAGCCTCTCTGGTGTCAACACTCTGTCTGATTTTGGATTTTTTCTTTTTTTTTTCCAAAATCAGACTTGACACCAGAGAGGCTGAATACCGCACTGAGTCAATGCGGTCTTAGCCTCTCTGGTCTCAACACTCTGTCTGATTTTGGATTTTTTTTTTTTTTTTTTTTTCCAAAATCAGACTTGACACCAGAGAGGCTGAATACCGCACTGAGTCAATGCGGTCTTAGCCTCTCTGGTCTCAACACTCTGTCTGATTTTGGATTTTTTTTTTTTTTTTTCCAAAATCAGACTTGACACCAGAGAGGCTGAATACCGCACTGAGTTAATGCGGTCTTAGCCTCTCTGGTCTCAACACTCTGTCTGATTTTGGATTTTTTTTTTTTTTTTCCAAAATCAGACTTGACACCAGAGAGGCTGAATACCGCACTGAGTCAATGCGGTCTTAGCCTCTCTGGTCTCAACACTCTGTCTGATTTTGGATTTTTTTTTTTTTTTTTTTCCAAAATCAGACTTGACACCAGAGAGGCTGCATACCGCACTGAGTCAATGCGCTCTTAGCCTCTCTGGTCTCAACACTCTGTCTGATTTTGGATTTTTTTTTTTTTTTCAAAATCAGACTTGACACCAGAGAGGCTGAATACCGCACTGAGTCAATGCGGTCTTAGCCTCTCTGGTGTCAACACTCTGTCTGATTTTGGATTTTTTTTTTTTTTTTCAAAAATCAGACTTGACACCAGAGAGGCTGAATACCGCACTGAGTCAATGCGGTCTTAGCCTCTCTGGTCTCAACACTCTGTCTGATTTTGGATTTTTTTTTTTTTTTTTTTTTTCCAAAATCAGACTTGACACCAGAGAGGCTGAATACCGCACTGAGTCAATGCGGTCTTAGCCTCTCTGGTCTCAACACTGTCTGATTTTGGATTTTTTTTTTTTTTTCCAAAATCAGACTTGACACCAGAGAGGCTGAATACCGCACTGAGTCAATGCGGTCTTAGCCTCTCTGGTGTCAACACTCTGTCTGATTTTGGATTTTTTTTTTTCCAAAATCAGACTTGACACCAGAGAGGCTGAATACCGCACTGAGTCAATGCGGTCTTAGCCTCTCTGGTGTCAACACTCTGTCTGATTTTGGATTTTTTTTTTTTTTTCCAAAATCAGACTTGACACCAGAGAGGCTGAATACCGCACTGAGTCAATGCGGTCTTAGCCTCTCTGGTCTCAACACTCTGTCTGATTTTGGATTTTTTTTTTTTTTTTTTTTTTCCAAAATCAGACTTGACACCAGAGAGGCTGAATACCGCACTGAGTCAATGCGGTCTTAGCCTCTCTGGTCTCAACACTGTCTGATTTTGGATTTTTTTTTTTTTTCCAAAATCAGACTTGACACCAGAGAGGCTGAATACCGCACTGAGTCAATGCGGTCTTAGCCTCTCTGGTCTCAACACTCTGTCTGATTTTGGATTTTTTTTTTTTTTTGTTCCAAAATCAGACTTGACACCAGAGAGGCTGAATACCGCACTGAGTCAATGCGCTCTTAGCCTCTCTGGTGTCAACACTGTCTGATTTTGGATTTTTTTTTTTTTCCAAAATCAGACTTGACACCAGAGAGGCTGAATACCGCACTGAGTCAATGCGGTCTTAGCCTCTCTGGTCTCAACACTCTGTCTGATTTTGGATTTTTTTTTTTTTTTTTCCAAAATCAGACTTGACACCAGAGAGGCTGAATACCGCACTGAGTCAATGCGGTCTTAGCCTCTCTGGTCTCAACACTCTGTCTGATTTTGGATTTTTTTTTTTTTTTTCCAAAATCAGACTTGACACCAGAGAGGCTGAATACCGCACTGAGTCAATGCGGTCTTAGCCTCTCTGGTCTCAACACTCTGTCTGATTTTGGATTTTTTTTTTTTTTTTTCCAAAATCAGACTTGACACCAGAGAGGCTGCATACCGCACTGAGTCAATGCGCTCTTAGCCTCTCTGGTCTCAACACTCTGTCTGATTTTGGATTTTTTTTTTTTTTCCAAAATCAGACTTGACACCAGAGAGGCTGAATACCGCACTGAGTCAATGCGGTCTTAGCCTCTCTGGTGTCAACACTCTGTCTGATTTTGGATTTTTTTTTTTTTTTTTCAAAAATCAGACTTGACACCAGAGAGGCTGAATACCGCACTGAGTCAATGCGGTCTTAGCCTCTCTGGTCTCAACACTCTGTCTGATTTTGGATTTTTTTTTTTTTTTTTTCCAAAATCAGACTTGACACCAGAGAGGCTGAATACCGCACTGAGTCAATGCGCTCTTAGCCTCTCTGGTGTCAACACTCTGTCTGATTTTGGATTTTTTTTTTTTTTTTCCAAAATCAGACTTGACACCAGAGAGGCTGAATACCGCACTGAGTCAATGCGGTCTTAGCCTCTCTGGTGTCAACACTCTGTCTGATTTTGGATTTTTTTTTTTTCCAAAATCAGACTTGACACCAGAGAGGCTGAATACCGCACTGAGTCAATGCGGTCTTAGCCTCTCTGGTGTCAACACTCTGTCTGATTTTGGATTTTTTTTTTTTTTTTTTCCAAAATCAGACTTGACACCAGAGAGGCTGAATACCGCACTGAGTCAATGCGGTCTTAGCCTCTCTGGTCTCAACACTGTCTGATTTTGGATTTTTTTTTTTTTTTTCCAAAATCAGACTTGACACCAGAGAGGCTGAATACCGCACTGAGTCAATGCGGTCTTAGCCTCTCTGGTCTCAACACTCTGTCTGATTTTGGATTTTTTTTTTTTTTTTTTTTCCAAAATCAGACTTGACACCAGAGAGGCTGAATACCGCACTGAGTCAATGGGGTCTTAGCCTCTCTGGTGTCAACACTGTGTCTGATTTTGGATTTTTTTTTTTTTCCCAAAATCAGACTTGACACCAGAGAGGCTGAATACCGCACTGAGTCAATGCGGTCTTAGCCTCTCTGGTCTCAACACTCTGTCTGATTTTGGATTTTTTTTTTTTCCAAAATCAGACTTGACACCAGAGAGGCTGAATACCGCACTGAGTCAATGCGGTCTTAGCCTCTCTGGTGTCAACACTCTGTCTGATTTTGGATTTTTTTTTTTTTTTTCCAAAATCAGACTTGACACCAGAGAGGCTGAATACCGCACTGAGTCAATGCGGTCTTAGCCTCTCTGGTCTCAACACTGTCTGATTTTGGATTTTTTTTTTTTTTTTCCAAAATCAGACTTGACACCAGAGAGGCTGAATACCGCACTGAGTCAATGCGGTCTTAGCCTCTCTGGTGTCAACACTCTGTCTGATTTTGGATTTTTTCTTTTTTTTTTCCAAAATCAGACTTGACACCAGAGAGGCTGAATACCGCACTGAGTCAATGCGGTCTTAGCCTCTCTGGTCTCAACACTCTGTCTGATTTTGGATTTTTTTTTTTTTTTTTTTTTCCAAAATCAGACTTGACACCAGAGAGGCTGAATACCGCACTGAGTCAATGCGGTCTTAGCCTCTCTGGTCTCAACACTCTGTCTGATTTTGGATTTTTTTTTTTTTTTTTCCAAAATCAGACTTGACACCAGAGAGGCTGAATACCGCACTGAGTTAATGCGGTCTTAGCCTCTCTGGTCTCAACACTCTGTCTGATTTTGGATTTTTTTTTTTTTTTTCCAAAATCAGACTTGACACCAGAGAGGCTGAATACCGCACTGAGTCAATGCGGTCTTAGCCTCTCTGGTCTCAACACTCTGTCTGATTTTGGATTTTTTTTTTTTTTTTTTCCAAAATCAGACTTGACACCAGAGAGGCTGCATACCGCACTGAGTCAATGCGCTCTTAGCCTCTCTGGTCTCAACACTCTGTCTGATTTTGGATTTTTTTTTTTTTTTCAAAATCAGACTTGACACCAGAGAGGCTGAATACCGCACTGAGTCAATGCGGTCTTAGCCTCTCTGGTGTCAACACTCTGTCTGATTTTGGATTTTTTTTTTTTTTTTCAAAAATCAGACTTGACACCAGAGAGGCTGAATACCGCACTGAGTCAATGCGGTCTTAGCCTCTCTGGTCTCAACACTCTGTCTGATTTTGGATTTTTTTTTTTTTTTTTTTTTTCCAAAATCAGACTTGACACCAGAGAGGCTGAATACCGCACTGAGTCAATGCGGTCTTAGCCTCTCTGGTCTCAACACTGTCTGATTTTGGATTTTTTTTTTTTTCCAAAATCAGACTTGACACCAGAGAGGCTGAATACCGCACTGAGTCAATGCGGTCTTAGCCTCTCTGGTGTCAACACTCTGTCTGATTTTGGATTTTTTTTTTTCCAAAATCAGACTTGACACCAGAGAGGCTGAATACCGCACTGAGTCAATGCGGTCTTAGCCTCTCTGGTGTCAACACTCTGTCTGATTTTGGATTTTTTTTTTTTTTTCCAAAATCAGACTTGACACCAGAGAGGCTGAATACCGCACTGAGTCAATGCGGTCTTAGCCTCTCTGGTCTCAACACTCTGTCTGATTTTGGATTTTTTTTTTTTTTTTTTTTTTTCCAAAATCAGACTTGACACCAGAGAGGCTGAATACCGCACTGAGTCAATGCGGTCTTAGCCTCTCTGGTCTCAACACTGTCTGATTTTGGATTTTTTTTTTTTTTCCAAAATCAGACTTGACACCAGAGAGGCTGAATACCGCACTGAGTCAATGCGGTCTTAGCCTCTCTGGTCTCAACACTCTGTCTGATTTTGGATTTTTTTTTTTTTTTGTTCCAAAATCAGACTTGACACCAGAGAGGCTGAATACCGCACTGAGTCAATGCGCTCTTAGCCTCTCTGGTGTCAACACTGTCTGATTTTGGATTTTTTTTTTTTTCCAAAATCAGACTTGACACCAGAGAGGCTGAATACCGCACTGAGTCAATGCGGTCTTAGCCTCTCTGGTCTCAACACTCTGTCTGATTTTGGATTTTTTTTTTTTTTTTTCCAAAATCAGACTTGACACCAGAGAGGCTGAATACCGCACTGAGTCAATGCGGTCTTAGCCTCTCTGGTCTCAACACTCTGTCTGATTTTGGATTTTTTTTTTTTTTTTCCAAAATCAGACTTGACACCAGAGAGGCTGAATACCGCACTGAGTCAATGCGGTCTTAGCCTCTCTGGTCTCAACACTCTGTCTGATTTTGGATTTTTTTTTTTTTTTTTCCAAAATCAGACTTGACACCAGAGAGGCTGCATACCGCACTGAGTCAATGCGCTCTTAGCCTCTCTGGTCTCAACACTCTGTCTGATTTTGGATTTTTTTTTTTTTTTCCAAAATCAGACTTGACACCAGAGAGGCTGAATACCGCACTGAGTCAATGCGGTCTTAGCCTCTCTGGTGTCAACACTCTGTCTGATTTTGGATTTTTTTTTTTTTTTTTCAAAAATCAGACTTGACACCAGAGAGGCTGAATACCGCACTGAGTCAATGCGGTCTTAGCCTCTCTGGTCTCAACACTCTGTCTGATTTTGGATTTTTTTTTTTTTTTTTTCCAAAATCAGACTTGACACCAGAGAGGCTGAATACCGCACTGAGTCAATGCGCTCTTAGCCTCTCTGGTGTCAACACTCTGTCTGATTTTGGATTTTTTTTTTTTTTTTCCAAAATCAGACTTGACACCAGAGAGGCTGAATACCGCACTGAGTCAATGCGGTCTTAGCCTCTCTGGTGTCAACACTCTGTCTGATTTTGGATTTTTTTTTTTTCCAAAATCAGACTTGACACCAGAGAGGCTGAATACCGCACTGAGTCAATGCGGTCTTAGCCTCTCTGGTGTCAACACTCTGTCTGATTTTGGATTTTTTTTTTTTTTTTTTCCAAAATCAGACTTGACACCAGAGAGGCTGAATACCGCACTGAGTCAATGCGGTCTTAGCCTCTCTGGTCTCAACACTCTGTCTGATTTTGGATTTTTTTTTTTTTTTTTTTCCAAAATCAGACTTGACACCAGAGAGGCTGAATACCGCACTGAGTCAATGGGGTCTTAGCCTCTCTGGTCTCAACACTGTCTGATTTTGGATTTTTTTTTTTTTTTCCAAAATCGGACTTGACACCAGAGAGGCTGAATACCGCACTGAGTCAATGCGGTCTTAGCCTCTCTGGTGTCAACACTGTGTCTGATTTTGGATTTTTTTTTTTTTCCCAAAATCAGACTTGACACCAGAGAGGCTGAATACCGCACTGAGTCAATGTGGTCTTAGCCTCTCTGGTCTCAACACTCTGTCTGATTTTGGATTTTTTTTTTTTCCAAAATCAGACTTGACACCAGAGAGGCTGAATACCGCACTGAGTCAATGCGGTCTTAGCCTCTCTGGTGTCAACACTCTGTCTGATTTTGGATTTTTTTTTTTTTTTTCCAAAATCAGACTTGACACCAGAGAGGCTGAATACCGCACTGAGTCAATGCGGTCTTAGCCTCTCTGGTCTCAACACTGTCTGATTTTGGATTTTTTTTTTTTTTTTCCAAAATCAGACTTGACACCAGAGAGGCTGAATACCGCACTGAGTCAATGCGGTCTTAGCCTCTCTGGTCTCAACACTCTGTCTGATTTTGGATTTTTTTTTTTTTTTTTTTTCCAAAATCAGACTTGACACCAGAGAGGCTGAATACCGCACTGAGTCAATGGGGTCTTAGCCTCTCTGGTCTCAACACTGTCTGATTTTGGATTTTTTTTTTTTTTCCAAAATCAGACTAGACACCAGAGAGGCTGAATACCGCACTGAGTCAATGCGGTCTTAGCCTCTCTGGTGTCAACACTGTGTCTGATTTTGGATTTTTTTTTTTTTCCCAAAATCAGACTTGACACCAGAGAGGCTGAATACCGCACTGAGTCAATGCGGTCTTAGCCTCTCTGGTCTCAACACTCTGTCTGATTTTGGATTTTTTTTTTTTTCCAAAATCAGACTTGACACCAGAGAGGCTGAATACCGCACTGAGTCAATGCGGTCTTAGCCTCTCTGGTGTCAACACTCTGTCTGATTTTGGATTTTTTTTTTTTTTTTCCAAAATCAGACTTGACACCAGAGAGGCTGAATACCGCACTGAGTCAATGCGGTCTTAGCCTCTCTGGTCTCAACACTGTCTGATTTTGGATTTTTTTTTTTTTTTTCCAAAATCAGACTTGACACCAGAGAGGCTGAATACCGCACTGAGTCAATGCGGTCTTAGCCTCTCTGGTGTCAACACTCTGTCTGATTTTGGATTTTTTCTTTTTTTTTTCCAAAATCAGACTTGACACCAGAGAGGCTGAATACCGCACTGAGTCAATGCGGTCTTAGCCTCTCTGGTCTCAACACTCTGTCTGATTTTGGATTTTTTTTTTTTTTTTTTTTTTCCAAAATCAGACTTGACACCAGAGAGGCTGAATACCGCACTGAGTCAATGCGGTCTTAGCCTCTCTGGTCTCAACACTCTGTCTGATTTTGGATTTTTTTTTTTTTTTTTCCAAAATCAGACTTGACACCAGAGAGGCTGAATACCGCACTGAGTTAATGCGGTCTTAGCCTCTCTGGTCTCAACACTCTGTCTGATTTTGGATTTTTTTTTTTTTTTTCCAAAATCAGACTTGACACCAGAGAGGCTGAATACCGCACTGAGTCAATGCGGTCTTAGCCTCTCTGGTCTCAACACTCTGTCTGATTTTGGATTTTTTTTTTTTTTTTTTCCAAAATCAGACTTGACACCAGAGAGGCTGCATACCGCACTGAGTCAATGCGCTCTTAGCCTCTCTGGTCTCAACACTCTGTCTGATTTTGGATTTTTTTTTTTTTTTCAAAATCAGACTTGACACCAGAGAGGCTGAATACCGCACTGAGTCAATGCGGTCTTAGCCTCTCTGGTGTCAACACTCTGTCTGATTTTGGATTTTTTTTTTTTTTTTCAAAAATCAGACTTGACACCAGAGAGGCTGAATACCGCACTGAGTCAATGCGGTCTTAGCCTCTCTGGTCTCAACACTCTGTCTGATTTTGGATTTTTTTTTTTTTTTTTTTTTCCAAAATCAGACTTGACACCAGAGAGGCTGAATACCGCACTGAGTCAATGCGGTCTTAGCCTCTCTGGTCTCAACACTGTCTGATTTTGGATTTTTTTTTTTTTTCCAAAATCAGACTTGACACCAGAGAGGCTGAATACCGCACTGAGTCAATGCGGTCTTAGCCTCTCTGGTGTCAACACTCTGTCTGATTTTGGATTTTTTTTTTTTCCAAAATCAGACTTGACACCAGAGAGGCTGAATACCGCACTGAGTCAATGCGGTCTTAGCCTCTCTGGTGTCAACACTCTGTCTGATTTTGGATTTTTTTTTTTTTTTCCAAAATCAGACTTGACACCAGAGAGGCTGAATACCGCACTGAGTCAATGCGGTCTTAGCCTCTCTGGTCTCAACACTCTGTCTGATTTTGGATTTTTTTTTTTTTTTTTTTTTTCCAAAATCAGACTTGACACCAGAGAGGCTGAATACCGCACTGAGTCAATGCGGTCTTAGCCTCTCTGGTCTCAACACTGTCTGATTTTGGATTTTTTTTTTTTTTCCAAAATCAGACTTGACACCAGAGAGGCTGAATACCGCACTGAGTCAATGCGGTCTTAGCCTCTCTGGTCTCAACACTCTGTCTGATTTTGGATTTTTTTTTTTTTTGTTCCAAAATCAGACTTGACACCAGAGAGGCTGAATACCGCACTGAGTCAATGCGCTCTTAGCCTCTCTGGTGTCAACACTGTCTGATTTTGGATTTTTTTTTTTTTCCAAAATCAGACTTGACACCAGAGAGGCTGAATACCGCACTGAGTCAATGCGGTCTTAGCCTCTCTGGTCTCAACACTCTGTCTGATTTTGGATTTTTTTTTTTTTTTTTCCAAAATCAGACTTGACACCAGAGAGGCTGAATACCGCACTGAGTCAATGCGGTCTTAGCCTCTCTGGTCTCAACACTCTGTCTGATTTTGGATTTTTTTTTTTTTTTTCCAAAATCAGACTTGACACCAGAGAGGCTGAATACCGCACTGAGTCAATGCGCTCTTAGCCTCTCTGGTGTCAACACTCTGTCTGATTTTGGATTTTTTTTTTTTTTTTCCAAAATCAGACTTGACACCAGAGAGGCTGAATACCGCACTGAGTCAATGCGGTCTTAGCCTCTCTGGTGTCAACACTCTGTCTGATTTTGGATTTTTTTTTTTTCCAAAATCAGACTTGACACCAGAGAGGCTGAATACCGCACTGAGTCAATGCGGTCTTAGCCTCTCTGGTGTCAACACTCTGTCTGATTTTGGATTTTTTTTTTTTTTTTTCCAAAATCAGACTTGACACCAGAGAGGCTGAATACCGCACTGAGTCAATGCGGTCTTAGCCTCTCTGGTCTCAACACTCTGTCTGATTTTGGATTTTTTTTTTTTTTTTTTTTCCAAAATCAGACTTGACACCAGAGAGGCTGAATACCGCACTGAGTCAATGGGGTCTTAGCCTCTCTGGTCTCAACACTGTCTGATTTTGGATTTTTTTTTTTTTTTCCAAAATCGGACTTGACACCAGAGAGGCTGAATACCGCACTGAGTCAATGCGGTCTTAGCCTCTCTGGTGTCAACACTGTGTCTGATTTTGGATTTTTTTTTTTTTCCCAAAATCAGACTTGACACCAGAGAGGCTGAATACCGCACTGAGTCAATGCGGTCTTAGCCTCTCTGGTCTCAACACTCTGTCTGATTTTGGATTTTTTTTTTTTTCCAAAATCAGACTTGACACCAGAGAGGCTGAATACCGCACTGAGTCAATGCGGTCTTAGCCTCTCTGGTGTCAACACTCTGTCTGATTTTGGATTTTTTTTTTTTTTTTCCAAAATCAGACTTGACACCAGAGAGGCTGAATACCGCACTGAGTCAATGCGGTCTTAGCCTCTCTGGTCTCAACACTGTCTGATTTTGGATTTTTTTTTTTTTTTTCCAAAATCAGACTTGACACCAGAGAGGCTGAATACCGCACTGAGTCAATGCGGTCTTAGCCTCTCTGGTCTCAACACTCTGTCTGATTTTGGATTTTTTTTTTTTTTTTTTTTTCCAAAATCAGACTTGACACCAGAGAGGCTGAATACCGCACTGAGTCAATGGGGTCTTAGCCTCTCTGGTCTCAACACTGTCTGATTTTGGATTTTTTTTTTTTTTCCAAAATCAGACTAGACACCAGAGAGGCTGAATACCGCACTGAGTCAATGCGGTCTTAGCCTCTCTGGTGTCAACACTGTGTCTGATTTTGGATTTTTTTTTTTTTCCCAAAATCAGACTTGACACCAGAGAGGCTGAATACCGCACTGAGTCAATGCGGTCTTAGCCTCTCTGGTCTCAACACTCTGTCTGATTTTGGATTTTTTTTTTTTCCAAAATCAGACTTGACACCAGAGAGGCTGAATACCGCACTGAGTCAATGCGGTCTTAGCCTCTCTGGTGTCAACACTCTGTCTGATTTTGGATTTTTTTTTTTTTTTTCCAAAATCAGACTTGACACCAGAGAGGCTGAATACCGCACTGAGTCAATGCGGTCTTAGCCTCTCTGGTCTCAACACTGTCTGATTTTGGATTTTTTTTTTTTTTTTCCAAAATCAGACTTGACACCAGAGAGGCTGAATACCGCACTGAGTCAATGCGGTCTTAGCCTCTCTGGTGTCAACACTCTGTCTGATTTTGGATTTTTTTTTTTTTTTTTCCAAAATCAGACTTGACACCAGAGAGGCTGAATACCGCACTGAGACAATGCGGTCTTAGCCTCTCTGGTCTCAACACTCTGTCTGATTTTGGATTTTTTTTTTTTTTTTTTTTTTTCCAAAATCAGACTTGACACCAGAGAGGCTGAATACCGCACTGAGTCAATGCGGTCTTAGCCTCTCTGGTCTCAACACTGTCTGATTTTGGATTTTTTTTTTTTTTTCCAAAATCAGACTTGACACCAGAGAGGCTGAATACCGCACTGAGTCAATGCGGTCTTAGCCTCTCTGGTCTCAACACTCTGTCTGATTTTTGATTTTTTTTTTTTTTGTTCCAAAATCAGACTTGACACCAGAGAGGCTGAATACCGCACTGAGTCAATGCGCTCTTAGCCTCTCTGGTGTCAACACTGTCTGATTTTGGATTTTTTTTTTTTTTCCAAAATCAGACTTGACACCAGAGAGGCTGAATACCGCACTGAGTCAATGCGGTCTTAGCCTCTCTGGTCTCAACACTCTGTCTGATTTTGGATTTTTTTTTTTTTTTTCCAAAATCAGACTTGACACCAGAGAGGCTGAATACCGCACTGAGTCAATGCGGTCTTAGCCTCTCTGGTCTCAACACTCTGTCTGATTTTGGATTTTTTTTTTTTTTTTTTCCAAAATCAGACTTGACACCAGAGAGGCTGCATACCGCACTGAGTCAATGCGCTCTTAGCCTCTCTGGTCTCAACACTCTGTCTGATTTTGGATTTTTTTTTTTTTCCAAAATCAGACTTGACACCAGAGAGGCTGAATACCGCACTGAGTCAATGCGGTCTTAGCCTCTCTGGTGTCAACACTGTGTCTGATTTTGGATTTTTTTTTTTTTCCCAAAATCAGACTTGACACCAGAGAGGCTGAATACCGCACTGAGTCAATGCGGTCTTAGCCTCTCTGGTCTCAACACTCTGTCTGATTTTGGATTTTTTTTTTTTTCCAAAATCAGACTTGACACCAGAGAGGCTGAATACCGCACTGAGTCAATGCGGTCTTAGCCTCTCTGGTGTCAACACTCTGTCTGATTTTGGATTTTTTTTTTTTTTTTCCAAAATCAGACTTGACACCAGAGAGGCTGAATACCGCACTGAGTCAATGCGGTCTTAGCCTCTCTGGTCTCAACACTGTCTGATTTTGGATTTTTTTTTTTTTTTTCCAAAATCAGACTTGACACCAGAGAGGCTGAATACCGCACTGAGTCAATGCGGTCTTAGCCTCTCTGGTGTCAACACTCTGTCTGATTTTGGATTTTTTCTTTTTTTTTTCCAAAATCAGACTTGACACCAGAGAGGCTGAATACCGCACTGAGTCAATGCGGTCTTAGCCTCTCTGGTCTCAACACTCTGTCTGATTTTGGATTTTTTTTTTTTTTTTTTTTTTCCAAAATCAGACTTGACACCAGAGAGGCTGAATACCGCACTGAGTCAATGCGGTCTTAGCCTCTCTGGTCTCAACACTCTGTCTGATTTTGGATTTTTTTTTTTTTTTTTCCAAAATCAGACTTGACACCAGAGAGGCTGAATACCGCACTGAGTTAATGCGGTCTTAGCCTCTCTGGTCTCAACACTCTGTCTGATTTTGGATTTTTTTTTTTTTTTTCCAAAATCAGACTTGACACCAGAGAGGCTGAATACCGCACTGAGTCAATGCGGTCTTAGCCTCTCTGGTCTCAACACTCTGTCTGATTTTGGATTTTTTTTTTTTTTTTTTCCAAAATCAGACTTGACACCAGAGAGGCTGCATACCGCACTGAGTCAATGCGCTCTTAGCCTCTCTGGTCTCAACACTCTGTCTGATTTTGGATTTTTTTTTTTTTTTCAAAATCAGACTTGACACCAGAGAGGCTGAATACCGCACTGAGTCAATGCGGTCTTAGCCTCTCTGGTGTCAACACTCTGTCTGATTTTGGATTTTTTTTTTTTTTTTCAAAAATCAGACTTGACACCAGAGAGGCTGAATACCGCACTGAGTCAATGCGGTCTTAGCCTCTCTGGTCTCAACACTCTGTCTGATTTTGGATTTTTTTTTTTTTTTTTTTTTTCCAAAATCAGACTTGACACCAGAGAGGCTGAATACCGCACTGAGTCAATGCGGTCTTAGCCTCTCTGGTCTCAACACTGTCTGATTTTGGATTTTTTTTTTTTTTCCAAAATCAGACTTGACACCAGAGAGGCTGAATACCGCACTGAGTCAATGCGGTCTTAGCCTCTCTGGTGTCAACACTCTGTCTGATTTTGGATTTTTTTTTTTTCCAAAATCAGACTTGACACCAGAGAGGCTGAATACCGCACTGAGTCAATGCGGTCTTAGCCTCTCTGGTGTCAACACTCTGTCTGATTTTGGATTTTTTTTTTTTTTTCCAAAATCAGACTTGACACCAGAGAGGCTGAATACCGCACTGAGTCAATGCGGTCTTAGCCTCTCTGGTCTCAACACTCTGTCTGATTTTGGATTTTTTTTTTTTTTTTTTTTTTCCAAAATCAGACTTGACACCAGAGAGGCTGAATACCGCACTGAGTCAATGCGGTCTTAGCCTCTCTGGTCTCAACACTGTCTGATTTTGGATTTTTTTTTTTTTTTCCAAAATCAGACTTGACACCAGAGAGGCTGAATACCGCACTGAGTCAATGCGGTCTTAGCCTCTCTGGTCTCAACACTCTGTCTGATTTTGGATTTTTTTTTTTTTTTGTTCCAAAATCAGACTTGACACCAGAGAGGCTGAATACCGCACTGAGTCAATGCGCTCTTAGCCTCTCTGGTGTCAACACTGTCTGATTTTGGATTTTTTTTTTTTTCCAAAATCAGACTTGACACCAGAGAGGCTGAATACCGCACTGAGTCAATGCGGTCTTAGCCTCTCTGGTCTCAACACTCTGTCTGATTTTGGATTTTTTTTTTTTTTTTTCCAAAATCAGACTTGACACCAGAGAGGCTGAATACCGCACTGAGTCAATGCGGTCTTAGCCTCTCTGGTCTCAACACTCTGTCTGATTTTGGATTTTTTTTTTTTTTTTCCAAAATCAGACTTGACACCAGAGAGGCTGAATACCGCACTGAGTCAATGCGGTCTTAGCCTCTCTGGTCTCAACACTCTGTCTGATTTTGGATTTTTTTTTTTTTTTTTCCAAAATCAGACTTGACACCAGAGAGGCTGCATACCGCACTGAGTCAATGCGCTCTTAGCCTCTCTGGTCTCAACACTCTGTCTGATTTTGGATTTTTTTTTTTTTTCCAAAATCAGACTTGACACCAGAGAGGCTGAATACCGCACTGAGTCAATGCGGTCTTAGCCTCTCTGGTGTCAACACTCTGTCTGATTTTGGATTTTTTTTTTTTTTTTCAAAAATCAGACTTGACACCAGAGAGGCTGAATACCGCACTGAGTCAATGCGGTCTTAGCCTCTCTGGTCTCAACACTCTGTCTGATTTTGGATTTTTTTTTTTTTTTTTTTCCAAAATCAGACTTGACACCAGAGAGGCTGAATACCGCACTGAGTCAATGCGCTCTTAGCCTCTCTGGTGTCAACACTCTGTCTGATTTTGGATTTTTTTTTTTTTTTTTCCAAAATCAGACTTGACACCAGAGAGGCTGAATACCGCACTGAGTCAATGCGGTCTTAGCCTCTCTGGTGTCAACACTCTGTCTGATTTTGGATTTTTTTTTTTTTCCAAAATCAGACTTGACACCAGAGAGGCTGAATACCGCACTGAGTCAATGCGGTCTTAGCCTCTCTGGTGTCAACACTCTGTCTGATTTTGGATTTTTTTTTTTTTTTTTCCAAAATCAGACTTGACACCAGAGAGGCTGAATACCGCACTGAGTCAATGCGGTCTTAGCCTCTCTGGTCTCAACACTCTGTCTGATTTTGGATTTTTTTTTTTTTTTTTTTCCAAAATCAGACTTGACACCAGAGAGGCTGAATAC
The DNA here is from genome assembly GCF_964638095.1 of Poromitra crassiceps. Taxonomy (NCBI): domain Eukaryota; kingdom Metazoa; phylum Chordata; class Actinopteri; order Beryciformes; family Melamphaidae; genus Poromitra; species Poromitra crassiceps. The sequence continues at coordinate 77,369 of NW_028152029.1, forward strand.
CGCACTGAGTCAATGGGGTCTTAGCCTCTCTGGTCTCAACACTGTCTGATTTTGGATTTTTTTTTTTTTTTCCAAAATCGGACTTGACACCAGAGAGGCTGAATACCGCACTGAGTCAATGCGGTCTTAGCCTCTCTGGTGTCAACACTGTGTCTGATTTTGGATTTTTTTTTTTTTTCCCAAAATCAGACTTGACACCAGAGAGGCTGAATACCGCACTGAGTCAATGCGGTCTTAGCCTCTCTGGTCTCAACACTCTGTCTGATTTTGGATTTTTTTTTTTTTCCAAAATCAGACTTGACACCAGAGAGGCTGAATACCGCACTGAGTCAATGCGGTCTTAGCCTCTCTGGTGTCAACACTCTGTCTGATTTTGGATTTTTTTTTTTTTTTTCCAAAATCAGACTTGACACCAGAGAGGCTGAATACCGCACTGAGTCAATGCGGTCTTAGCCTCTCTGGTCTCAACACTGTCTGATTTTGGATTTTTTTTTTTTTTTTCCAAAATCAGACTTGACACCAGAGAGGCTGAATACCGCACTGAGTCAATGCGGTCTTAGCCTCTCTGGTCTCAACACTCTGTCTGATTTTGGATTTTTTTTTTTTTTTTTTTTCCAAAATCAGACTTGACACCAGAGAGGCTGAATACCGCACTGAGTCAATGGGGTCTTAGCCTCTCTGGTCTCAACACTGTCTGATTTTGGATTTTTTTTTTTTTTTCCAAAATCAGACTAGACACCAGAGAGGCTGAATACCGCACTGAGTCAATGCGGTCTTAGCCTCTCTGGTGTCAACACTGTGTCTGATTTTGGATTTTTTTTTTTTTTCCCAAAATCAGACTTGACACCAGAGAGGCTGAATACCGCACTGAGTCAATGCGGTCTTAGCCTCTCTGGTCTCAACACTCTGTCTGATTTTGGATTTTTTTTTTTTCCAAAATCAGACTTGACACCAGAGAGGCTGAATACCGCACTGAGTCAATGCGGTCTTAGCCTCTCTGGTGTCAACACTCTGTCTGATTTTGGATTTTTTTTTTTTTTTTCCAAAATCAGACTTGACACCAGAGAGGCTGAATACCGCACTGAGTCAATGCGGTCTTAGCCTCTCTGGTCTCAACACTGTCTGATTTTGGATTTTTTTTTTTTTTTTCCAAAATCAGACTTGACACCAGAGAGGCTGAATACCGCACTGAGTCAATGCGGTCTTAGCCTCTCTGGTGTCAACACTCTGTCTGATTTTGGATTTTTTTTTTTTTTTTTCCAAAATCAGACTTGACACCAGAGAGGCTGAATACCGCACTGAGACAATGCGGTCTTAGCCTCTCTGGTCTCAACACTCTGTCTGATTTTGGATTTTTTTTTTTTTTTTTTTTTTCCAAAATCAGACTTGACACCAGAGAGGCTGAATACCGCACTGAGTCAATGCGGTCTTAGCCTCTCTGGTCTCAACACTGTCTGATTTTGGATTTTTTTTTTTTTTTCCAAAATCAGACTTGACACCAGAGAGGCTGAATACCGCACTGAGTCAATGCGGTCTTAGCCTCTCTGGTCTCAACACTCTGTCTGATTTTTGATTTTTTTTTTTTTTGTTCCAAAATCAGACTTGACACCAGAGAGGCTGAATACCGCACTGAGTCAATGCGCTCTTAGCCTCTCTGGTGTCAACACTGTCTGATTTTGGATTTTTTTTTTTTTTCCAAAATCAGACTTGACACCAGAGAGGCTGAATACCGCACTGAGTCAATGCGGTCTTAGCCTCTCTGGTCTCAACACTCTGTCTGATTTTGGATTTTTTTTTTTTTTTTTCCAAAATCAGACTTGACACCAGAGAGGCTGAATACCGCACTGAGTCAATGCGGTCTTAGCCTCTCTGGTCTCAACACTCTGTCTGATTTTGGATTTTTTTTTTTTTTTTCCAAAATCAGACTTGACACCAGAGAGGCTGAATACCGCACTGAGTCAATGCGGTCTTAGCCTCTCTGGTCTCAACACTCTGTCTGATTTTGGATTTTTTTTTTTTTTTTTTCCAAAATCAGACTTGACACCAGAGAGGCTGCATACCGCACTGAGTCAATGCGCTCTTAGCCTCTCTGGTCTCAACACTCTGTCTGATTTTGGATTTTTTTTTTTTTTCCAAAATCAGACTTGACACCAGAGAGGCTGAATACCGCACTGAGTCAATGCGGTCTTAGCCTCTCTGGTGTCAACACTGTGTCTGATTTTGGATTTTTTTTTTTTTTCCCAAAATCAGACTTGACACCAGAGAGGCTGAATACCGCACTGAGTCAATGCGGTCTTAGCCTCTCTGGTCTCAACACTCTGTCTGATTTTGGATTTTTTTTTTTTTCCAAAATCAGACTTGACACCAGAGAGGCTGAATACCGCACTGAGTCAATGCGGTCTTAGCCTCTCTGGTGTCAACACTCTGTCTGATTTTGGATTTTTTTTTTTTTTTTTCCAAAATCAGACTTGACACCAGAGAGGCTGAATACCGCACTGAGTCAATGCGGTCTTAGCCTCTCTGGTCTCAACACTGTCTGATTTTGGATTTTTTTTTTTTTTTTCCAAAATCAGACTTGACACCAGAGAGGCTGAATACCGCACTGAGTCAATGCGGTCTTAGCCTCTCTGGTCTCAACACTCTGTCTGATTTTGGATTTTTTTTTTTTTTTTTTTCCCCAAAATCAGACTTGACACCAGAGAGGCTGAATACCGCACTGAGTCAATGGGGTCTTAGCCTCTCTGGTCTCAACACTGTCTGATTTTGGATTTTTTTTTTTTTTCCAAAATCAGACTTGACACCAGAGAGCCTGAATACCGCACTGAGTCAATGCGGTCTTAGCCTCTCTGGTGTCAACACTGTGTCTGATTTTGGATTTTTTTTTTTTTCCCAAAATCAGACTTGACACCAGAGAGGCTGAATACCGCACTGAGTCAATGCGGTCTTAGCCTCTCTGGTCTCAACACTCTGTCTGATTTTGGATTTTTTTTTTTTCCAAAATCAGACTTGACACCAGAGAGGCTGAATACCGCACTGAGTCAATGCGGTCTTAGCCTCTCTGGTGTCAACACTCTGTCTGATTTTGGATTTTTTTTTTTTTTTTCCAAAATCAGACTTGACACCAGAGAGGCTGAATACCGCACTGAGTCAATGCGGTCTTAGCCTCTCTGGTCTCAACACTCTGTCTGATTTTGGATTTTTTTTTTTTTTTTTTTTTTCCAAAATCAGACTTGACACCAGAGAGGCTGAATACCGCACTGAGTCAATGCGGTCTTAGCCTCTCTGGTCTCAACACTGTCTGATTTTGGATTTTTTTTTTTTTTTCCAAAATCAGACTTGACACCAGAGAGGCTGAATACCGCACTGAGTCAATGCGGTCTTAGCCTCTCTGGTCTCAACACTGTCTGATTTTGGATTTTTTTTTTTTTTCCAAAATCAGACTTGACACCAGAGAGGCTGAATACCGCACTGAGTCAATGCGGTCTTAGCCTCTCTGGTCTCAACACTGTCTGATTTTGGATTTTTTTTTTTTTTGTTCCAAAATCAGACTTGACACCAGAGAGGCTGAATACCGCACTGAGTCAATGCGCTCTTAGCCTCTCTGGTGTCAACACTGTCTGATTTTGGATTTTTTTTTTTTTTCCAAAATCAGACTTGACACCAGAGAGGCTGAATACCGCACTGAGTCAATGCGGTCTTAGCCTCTCTGGTCTCAACACTCTGTCTGATTTTGGATTTTTTTTTTTTTTTTCCAAAATCAGACTTGACACCAGAGAGGCTGAATACCGCACTGAGTCAATGCGGTCTTAGCCTCTCTGGTCTCAACACTCTGTCTGATTTTGGATTTTTTTTTTTTTTTTCCAAAATCAGACTTGACACCAGAGAGGCTGAATACCGCACTGAGTCAATGCGGTCTTAGCCTCTCTGGTCTCAACACTCTGTCTGATTTTGGATTTTTTTTTTTTTTTTTTCCAAAATCAGACTTGACACCAGAGAGGCTGCATACCGCACTGAGTCAATGCGCTCTTAGCCTCTCTGGTCTCAACACTCTGTCTGATTTTGGATTTTTTTTTTTTTCCAAAATCAGACTTGACACCAGAGAGGCTGAATACCGCACTGAGTCAATGCGGTATTAGCCTCTCTGGTGTCAACACTCTGTCTGATTTTGGATTTTTTTTTTTTTTTTTCAAAAATCAGACTTGACACCAGAGAGGCTGAATACCGCACTGAGTCAATGCGGTCTTAGCCTCTCTGGTCTCAACACTCTGTCTGATTTTGGATTTTTTTTTTTTTTTTTTTTTTTCCAAAATCAGACTTGACACCAGAGAGGCTGAATACCGCACTGAGTCAATGCGGTCTTAGCCTCTCTGGTCTCAACACTGTCTGATTTTGGATTTTTTTTTTTTTTCCAAAATCAGACTTGACACCAGAGAGGCTGAATACCGCACTGAGTCAATGCGGTCTTAGCCTCTCTGGTCTCAACACTCTGTCTGATTTTGGATTTTTTTTTTTTTTTTTCCAAAATCAGACTTGACACCAGAGAGGCTGAATACCGCACTGAGTCAATGCGGTCTTAGCCTCTCTGGTCTCAACACTCTGTCTGATTTTGGATTTTTTTTTTTTTTTTCCAAAATCAGACTTGACACCAGAGAGGCTGAATACCGCACTGAGTCAATGCGGTCTTAGCCTCTCTGGTCTCAACACTCTGTCTGATTTTGGATTTTTTTTTTTTTTTTTTCCAAAATCAGACTTGACACCAGAGAGGCTGCATACCGCACTGAGTCAATGCGCTCTTAGCCTCTCTGGTCTCAACACTCTGTCTGATTTTGGATTTTTTTTTTTTTTCCAAAATCAGACTTGACACCAGAGAGGCTGAATACCGCACTGAGTCAATGCGGTCTTAGCCTCTCTGGTGTCAACACTGTGTCTGATTTTGGATTTTTTTTTTTTTTCCCAAAATCAGACTTGACACCAGAGAGGCTGAATACCGCACTGAGTCAATGCGGTCTTAGCCTCTCTGGTCTCAACACTCTGTCTGATTTTGGATTTTTTTTTTTTCCAAAATCAGACTTGACACCAGAGAGGCTGAATACCGCACTGAGTCAATGCGGTCTTAGCCTCTCTGGTGTCAACACTCTGTCTGATTTTGGATTTTTTTTTTTTTTTTCCAAAATCAGACTTGACACCAGAGAGGCTGAATACCGCACTGAGTCAATGCGGTCTTAGCCTCTCTGGTCTCAACACTGTCTGATTTTGGATTTTTTTTTTTTTTTTCCAAAATCAGACTTGACACCAGAGAGGCTGAATACCGCACTGAGTCAATGCGGTCTTAGCCTCTCTGGTCTCAACACTCTGTCTGATTTTGGATTTTTTTTTTTTTTTTTTTTTTCCAAAATCAGACTTGACACCAGAGAGGCTGAATACCGCACTGAGTCAATGGGGTCTTAGCCTCTCTGGTCTCAACACTGTCTGATTTTGGATTTTTTTTTTTTTTCCAAAATCAGACTTGACACCAGAGAGGCTGAATACCGCACTGAGTCAATGCGGTCTTAGCCTCTCTGGTGTCAACACTGTGTCTGATTTTGGATTTTTTTTTTTTTCCCAAAATCAGACTTGACACCAGAGAGGCTGAATACCGCACTGAGTCAATGCGGTCTTAGCCTCTCTGGTCTCAACACTCTGTCTGATTTTGGATTTTTTTTTTTTCCAAAATCAGACTTGACACCAGAGAGGCTGAATACCGCACTGAGTCAATGCGGTCTTAGCCTCTCTGGTGTCAACACTCTGTCTGATTTTGGATTTTTTTTTTTTTTTTTCCAAAATCAGACTTGACACCAGAGAGGCTGAATACCGCACTGAGTCAATGCGGTCTTAGCCTCTCTGGTCTCAACACTCTGTCTGATTTTGGATTTTTTTTTTTTTTTTTTTTTTTCCAAAATCAGACTTGACACCAGAGAGGCTGAATACCGCACTGAGTCAATGCGGTCTTAGCCTCTCTGGTCTCAACACTGTCTGATTTTGGATTTTTTTTTTTTTTTTCCAAAATCAGACTTGACACCAGAGAGGCTGAATACCGCACTGAGTCAATGCGGTCTTAGCCTCTCTGGTCTCAACACTCTGTCTGATTTTGGATTTTTTTTTTTTTTGTTCCAAAATCAGACTTGACACCAGAGAGGCTGAATACCGCACTGAGTCAATGCGCTCTTAGCCTCTCTGGTGTCAACACTGTCTGATTTTGGATTTTTTTTTTTTTCCAAAATCAGACTTGACACCAGAGAGGCTGAATACCGCACTGAGTCAATGCGCTCTTAGCCTCTCTGGTCTCAACACTGTCTGATTTTGGATTTTTTTTTTTTTTCCAAAATCAGACTTGACACCAGAGAGGCTGAATACCGCACTGAGTCAATGCGGTCTTAGCCTCTCTGGTGTCAACACTGTGTCTGATTTTGGATTTTTTTTTTTTTCCCAAAATCAGACGACACCAGAGAGGCTGAATACCGCACTGAGTCAATGCGGTCTTAGCCTCTCTGGTCTCAACACTCTGTCTGATTTTGGATTTTTTTTTTTTCCAAAATCAGACTTGACACCAGAGAGGCTGAATACCGCACTGAGTCAATGCGGTCTTAGCCTCTCTGGTGTCAACACTCTGTCTGATTTTGGATTTTTTTTTTTTTTTTCCAAAATCAGACTTGACACCAGAGAGGCTGAATACCGCACTGAGTCAATGCGGTCTTAGCCTCTCTGGTCTCAACACTGTCTGATTTTGGATTTTTTTTTTTTTTTTCCAAAATCAGACTTGACACCAGAGAGGCTGAATACCGCACTGAGTCAATGCGGTCTTAGCCTCTCTGGTCTCAACACTCTGTCTGATTTTGGATTTTTTTTTTTTTTTTTTTTCCAAAATCAGACTTGACACCAGAGAGGCTGAATACCGCACTGAGTCAATGGGGTCTTAGCCTCTCTGGTGTCAACACTGTGTCTGATTTTGGATTTTTTTTTTTTTCCCAAAATCAGACTTGACACCAGAGAGGCTGAATACCGCACTGAGTCAATGCGGTCTTAGCCTCTCTGGTCTCAACACTCTGTCTGATTTTGGATTTTTTTTTTTTCCAAAATCAGACTTGACACCAGAGAGGCTGAATACCGCACTGAGTCAATGCGGTCTTAGCCTCTCTGGTGTCAACACTCTGTCTGATTTTGGATTTTTTTTTTTTTTTTCCAAAATCAGACTTGACACCAGAGAGGCTGAATACCGCACTGAGTCAATGCGGTCTTAGCCTCTCTGGTCTCAACAGTGTCTGATTTTGGATTTTTTTTTTTTTTTTCCAAAATCAGACTTGACACCAGAGAGGCTGAATACCGCACTGAGTCAATGCGGTCTTAGCCTCTCTGGTGTCAACACTCTGTCTGATTTTGGATTTTTTTTTTTTTTTTTCCAAAATCAGACTTGACACCAGAGAGGCTGAATACCGCACTGAGTCAATGCGGTCTTAGCCTCTCTGGTCTCAACACTCTGTCTGATTTTGGATTTTTTTTTTTTTTTTTTTTTTCCAAAATCAGACTTGACACCAGAGAGGCTGAATACCGCACTGAGTCAATGCGGTCTTAGCCTCTCTGGTCTCAACACTCTGTCTGATTTTGGATTTTTTTTTTTTTTTTTCAAAAATCAGACTTGACACCAGAGAGGCTGAATACCGCACTGAGTTAATGCGGTCTTAGCCTCTCTGGTCTCAACACTCTGTCTGATTTTGGATTTTTTTTTTTTTTTTCCAAAATCAGACTTGACACCAGAGAGGCTGAATACCGCACTGAGTCAATGCGGTCTTAGCCTCTCTGGTCTCAACACTCTGTCTGATTTTGGATTTTTTTTTTTTTTTTTTCCAAAATCAGACTTGACACCAGAGAGGCTGCATACCGCACTGAGTCAATGCGCTCTTAGCCTCTCTGGTCTCAACACTCTGTCTGATTTTGGATTTTTTTTTTTTTTTCAAAATCAGACTTGACACCAGAGAGGCTGAATACCGCACTGAGTCAATGCGGTCTTAGCCTCTCTGGTGTCAACACTCTGTCTGATTTTGGATTTTTTTTTTTTTTTTCAAAAATCAGACTTGACACCAGAGAGGCTGAATACCGCACTGAGTCAATGCGGTCTTAGCCTCTCTGGTCTCAACACTCTGTCTGATTTTGGATTTTTTTTTTTTTTTTTTTTTTCCAAAATCAGACTTGACACCAGAGAGGCTGAATACCGCACTGAGTCAATGCGGTCTTAGCCTCTCTGGTCTCAACACTGTCTGATTTTGGATTTTTTTTTTTTTTCCAAAATCAGACTTGACACCAGAGAGGCTGAATACTGCACTGAGTCAATGCGGTCTTAGCCTCTCTGGTGTCAACACTCTGTCTGATTTTGGATTTTTTTTTTTCCAAAATCAGACTTGACACCAGAGAGGCTGAATACCGCACTGAGTCAATGCGGTCTTAGCCTCTCTGGTCTCAACACTCTGTCTGATTTTGGATTTTTTTTTTTTTTTTTTTTTTTCCAAAATCAGACTTGACACCAGAGAGGCTGAATACCGCACTGAGTCAATGCGGTCTTAGCCTCTCTGGTCTCAACACTGTCTGATTTTGGATTTTTTTTTTTTTTCCAAAATCAGACTTGACACCAGAGAGGCTGAATACTGCACTGAGTCAATGCGGTCTTAGCCTCTCTGGTGTCAACACTCTGTCTGATTTTGGATTTTTTTTTTTTCCAAAATCAGACTTGACACCAGAGAGGCTGAATACCGCACTGAGTCAATGCGGTCTTAGCCTCTCTGGTCTCAACACTCTGTCTGATTTTGGATTTTTTTTTTTTTTTTTTTTTTTCCAAAATCAGACTTGACACCAGAGAGGCTGAATACCGCACTGAGTCAATGCGGTCTTAGCCTCTCTGGTCTCAACACTGTCTGATTTTGGATTTTTTTTTTTTTTTCCAAAATCAGACTTGACACCAGAGAGGCTGAATACCGCACTGAGTCAATGCGGTCTTAGCCTCTCTGGTCTCAACACTCTGTCTGATTTTGGATTTTTTTTTTTTTTTGTTCCAAAATCAGACTTGACACCAGAGAGGCTGAATACCGCACTGAGTCAATGCGCTCTTAGCCTCTCTGGTGTCAACACTGTCTGATTTTGGATTTTTTTTTTTTTCCAAAATCAGACTTGACACCAGAGAGGCTGAATACCGCACTGAGTCAATGCGGTCTTAGCCTCTCTGGTGTCAACACTGTCTGATTTTGGATTTTTTTTTTTTTCCAAAATCAGACTTGACACCAGAGAGGCTGAATACCGCACTGAGTCAATGCGGTATTAGCCTCTCTGGTGTCAACACTCTGTCTGATTTTGGATTTTTTTTTTTTTTTTCAAAAATCAGACTTGACACCAGAGAGGCTGAATACCGCACTGAGTCAATGCGGTCTTAGCCTCTCTGGTCTCAACACTCTGTCTGATTTTGGATTTTTTTTTTTTTTTTTTTTTTCCAAAATCAGACTTGACACCAGAGAGGCTGAATACCGCACTGAGTCAATGCGGTCTTAGCCTCTCTGGTCTCAACACTGTCTGATTTTGGATTTTTTTTTTTTTTCCAAAATCAGACTTGACACCAGAGAGGCTGAATACCGCACTGAGTCAATGCGGTCTTAGCCTCTCTGGTCTCAACACTCTGTCTGATTTTGGATTTTTTTTTTTTTTTTTCCAAAATCAGACTTGACACCAGAGAGGCTGAATACCGCACTGAGTCAATGCGGTCTTAGCCTCTCTGGTCTCAACACTCTGTCTGATTTTGGATTTTTTTTTTTTTTTTCCAAAATCAGACTTGACACCAGAGAGGCTGAATACCGCACTGAGTCAATGCGGTCTTAGCCTCTCTGGTCTCAACACTCTGTCTGATTTTGGATTTTTTTTTTTTTTTTTTCCAAAATCAGACTTGACACCAGAGAGGCTGCATACCGCACTGAGTCAATGCGCTCTTAGCCTCTCTGGTCTCAACACTCTGTCTGATTTTGGATTTTTTTTTTTTTCCAAAATCAGACTTGACACCAGAGAGGCTGAATACCGCACTGAGTCAATGCGGTCTTAGCCTCTCTGGTGTCAACACTGTGTCTGATTTTGGATTTTTTTTTTTTTCCCAAAATCAGACTTGACACCAGAGAGGCTGAATACCGCACTGAGTCAATGCGGTCTTAGCCTCTCTGGTCTCAACACTCTGTCTGATTTTGGATTTTTTTTTTTTCCAAAATCAGACTTGACACCAGAGAGGCTGAATACCGCACTGAGTCAATGCGGTCTTAGCCTCTCTGGTGTCAACACTCTGTCTGATTTTGGATTTTTTTTTTTTTTTTCCAAAATCAGACTTGACACCAGAGAGGCTGAATACCGCACTGAGTCAATGCGGTCTTAGCCTCTCTGGTCTCAACACTGTCTGATTTTGGATTTTTTTTTTTTTTTTCCAAAATCAGACTTGACACCAGAGAGGCTGAATACCGCACTGAGTCAATGCGGTCTTAGCCTCTCTGGTCTCAACACTCTGTCTGATTTTGGATTTTTTTTTTTTTTTTTTTTTCCAAAATCAGACTTGACACCAGAGAGGCTGAATACCGCACTGAGTCAATGGGGTCTTAGCCTCTCTGGTCTCAACACTGTCTGATTTTGGATTTTTTTTTTTTTTCCAAAATCAGACTTGACACCAGAGAGGCTGAATACCGCACTGAGTCAATGCGGTCTTAGCCTCTCTGGTGTCAACACTGTGTCTGATTTTGGATTTTTTTTTTTTTCCCAAAATCAGACTTGACACCAGAGAGGCTGAATACCGCACTGAGTCAATGCGGTCTTAGCCTCTCTGGTCTCAACACTCTGTCTGATTTTGGATTTTTTTTTTTTTCCAAAATCAGACTTGACACCAGAGAGGCTGAATACCGCACTGAGTCAATGCGGTCTTAGCCTCTCTGGTGTCAACACTCTGTCTGATTTTGGATTTTTTTTTTTTTTTTTCCAAAATCAGACTTGACACCAGAGAGGCTGAATACCGCACTGAGTCAATGCGGTCTTAGCCTCTCTGGTCTCAACACTCTGTCTGATTTTGGATTTTTTTTTTTTTTTTTTTTTTTTCCAAAATCAGACTTGACACCAGAGAGGCTGAATACCGCACTGAGTCAATGCGGTCTTAGCCTCTCTGGTCTCAACACTGTCTGATTTTGGATTTTTTTTTTTTTTTCCAAAATCAGACTTGACACCAGAGAGGCTGAATACCGCACTGAGTCAATGCGGTCTTAGCCTCTCTGGTCTCAACACTCTGTCTGATTTTGGATTTTTTTTTTTTTTTGTTCCAAAATCAGACTTGACACCAGAGAGGCTGAATACCGCACTGAGTCAATGCGCTCTTAGCCTCTCTGGTGTCAACACTGTCTGATTTTGGATTTTTTTTTTTTTTCCAAAATCAGACTTGACACCAGAGAGGCTGAATACCGCACTGAGTCAATGCGCTCTTAGCCTCTCTGGTCTCAACACTGTCTGATTTTGGATTTTTTTTTTTTTTCCAAAATCAGACTTGACACCAGAGAGGCTGAATACCGCACTGAGTCAATGCGGTCTTAGCCTCTCTGGTGTCAACACTGTGTCTGATTTTGGATTTTTTTTTTTTTCCCAAAATCAGACGACACCAGAGAGGCTGAATACCGCACTGAGTCAATGCGGTCTTAGCCTCTCTGGTCTCAACACTCTGTCTGATTTTGGATTTTTTTTTTTTTCCAAAATCAGACTTGACACCAGAGAGGCTGAATACCGCACTGAGTCAATGCGGTCTTAGCCTCTCTGGTGTCAACACTCTGTCTGATTTTGGATTTTTTTTTTTTTTTTCCAAAATCAGACTTGACACCAGAGAGGCTGAATACCGCACTGAGTCAATGCGGTCTTAGCCTCTCTGGTCTCAACACTGTCTGATTTTGGATTTTTTTTTTTTTTTTCCAAAATCAGACTTGACACCAGAGAGGCTGAATACCGCACTGAGTCAATGCGGTCTTAGCCTCTCTGGTCTCAACACTCTGTCTGATTTTGGATTTTTTTTTTTTTTTTTTTTCCAAAATCAGACTTGACACCAGAGAGGCTGAATACCGCACTGAGTCAATGGGGTCTTAGCCTCTCTGGTGTCAACACTGTGTCTGATTTTGGATTTTTTTTTTTTTCCCAAAATCAGACTTGACACCAGAGAGGCTGAATACCGCACTGAGTCAATGCGGTCTTAGCCTCTCTGGTCTCAACACTCTGTCTGATTTTGGATTTTTTTTTTTTCCAAAATCAGACTTGACACCAGAGAGGCTGAATACCGCACTGAGTCAATGCGGTCTTAGCCTCTCTGGTGTCAACACTCTGTCTGATTTTGGATTTTTTTTTTTTTTTTCCAAAATCAGACTTGACACCAGAGAGGCTGAATACCGCACTGAGTCAATGCGGTCTTAGCCTCTCTGGTCTCAACAGTGTCTGATTTTGGATTTTTTTTTTTTTTTTCCAAAATCAGACTTGACACCAGAGAGGCTGAATACCGCACTGAGTCAATGCGGTCTTAGCCTCTCTGGTGTCAACACTCTGTCTGATTTTGGATTTTTTTTTTTTTTTTTCCAAAATCAGACTTGACACCAGAGAGGCTGAATACCGCACTGAGTCAATGCGGTCTTAGCCTCTCTGGTCTCAACACTCTGTCTGATTTTGGATTTTTTTTTTTTTTTTTTTTTTCCAAAATCAGACTTGACACCAGAGAGGCTGAATACCGCACTGAGTCAATGCGGTCTTAGCCTCTCTGGTCTCAACACTCTGTCTGATTTTGGATTTTTTTTTTTTTTTTTCAAAAATCAGACTTGACACCAGAGAGGCTGAATACCGCACTGAGTTAATGCGGTCTTAGCCTCTCTGGTCTCAACACTCTGTCTGATTTTGGATTTTTTTTTTTTTTTTCCAAAATCAGACTTGACACCAGAGAGGCTGAATACCGCACTGAGTCAATGCGGTCTTAGCCTCTCTGGTCTCAACACTCTGTCTGATTTTGGATTTTTTTTTTTTTTTTTCCAAAATCAGACTTGACACCAGAGAGGCTGCATACCGCACTGAGTCAATGCGCTCTTAGCCTCTCTGGTCTCAACACTCTGTCTGATTTTGGATTTTTTTTTTTTTTTCAAAATCAGACTTGACACCAGAGAGGCTGAATACCGCACTGAGTCAATGCGGTCTTAGCCTCTCTGGTGTCAACACTCTGTCTGATTTTGGATTTTTTTTTTTTTTTTCAAAAATCAGACTTGACACCAGAGAGGCTGAATACCGCACTGAGTCAATGCGGTCTTAGCCTCTCTGGTCTCAACACTCTGTCTGATTTTGGATTTTTTTTTTTTTTTTTTTTTTCCAAAATCAGACTTGACACCAGAGAGGCTGAATACCGCACTGAGTCAATGCGGTCTTAGCCTCTCTGGTCTCAACACTGTCTGATTTTGGATTTTTTTTTTTTTTTCCAAAATCAGACTTGACACCAGAGAGGCTGAATACTGCACTGAGTCAATGCGGTCTTAGCCTCTCTGGTGTCAACACTCTGTCTGATTTTGGATTTTTTTTTTTTCCAAAATCAGACTTGACACCAGAGAGGCTGAATACCGCACTGAGTCAATGCGGTCTTAGCCTCTCTGGTGTCAACACTCTGTCTGATTTTGGATTTTTTTTTTTTTTTCCAAAATCAGACTTGACACCAGAGAGGCTGAATACCGCACTGAGTCAATGCGGTCTTAGCCTCTCTGGTCTCAACACTCTGTCTGATTTTGGATTTTTTTTTTTTTTTTTTTTTTTCCAAAATCAGACTTGACACCAGAGAGGCTGAATACCGCACTGAGTCAATGCGGTCTTAGCCTCTCTGGTCTCAACACTGTCTGATTTTGGATTTTTTTTTTTTTTCCAAAATCAGACTTGACACCAGAGAGGCTGAATACCGCACTGAGTCAATGCGGTCTTAGCCTCTCTGGTCTCAACACTCTGTCTGATTTTGGATTTTTTTTTTTTTTTGTTCCAAAATCAGACTTGACACCAGAGAGGCTGAATACCGCACTGAGTCAATGCGCTCTTAGCCTCTCTGGTGTCAACACTGTCTGATTTTGGATTTTTTTTTTTTTCCAAAATCAGACTTGACACCAGAGAGGCTGAATACCGCACTGAGTCAATGCGGTCTTAGCCTCTCTGGTCTCAACACTCTGTCTGATTTTGGATTTTTTTTTTTTTTTTTCCAAAATCAGACTTGACACCAGAGAGGCTGAATACCGCACTGAGTCAATGCGGTCTTAGCCTCTCTGGTCTCAACACTCTGTCTGATTTTGGATTTTTTTTTTTTTTTTCCAAAATCAGACTTGACACCAGAGAGGCTGAATACCGCACTGAGTCAATGCGGTCTTAGCCTCTCTGGTCTCAACACTCTGTCTGATTTTGGATTTTTTTTTTTTTTTTTCCAAAATCAGACTTGACACCAGAGAGGCTGCATACCGCACTGAGTCAATGCGCTCTTAGCCTCTCTGGTCTCAACACTCTGTCTGATTTTGGATTTTTTTTTTTTTTCCAAAATCAGACTTGACACCAGAGAGGCTGAATACCGCACTGAGTCAATGCGGTCTTAGCCTCTCTGGTGTCAACACTCTGTCTGATTTTGGATTTTTTTTTTTTTTTTTCAAAAATCAGACTTGACACCAGAGAGGCTGAATACCGCACTGAGTCAATGCGTCTTAGCCTCTCTGGTCTCAACACTCTGTCTGATTTTGGATTTTTTTTTTTTTTTTTTCCAAAATCAGACTTGACACCAGAGAGGCTGAATACCGCACTGAGTCAATGCACTCTTAGCCTCTCTGGTGTCAACACTCTGTCTGATTTTGGATTTTTTTTTTTTTTTTCCAAAATCAGACTTGACACCAGAGAGGCTGAATACCGCACTGAGTCAATGCGGTCTTAGCCTCTCTGGTGTCAACACTCTGTCTGATTTTGGATTTTTTTTTTTTCCAAAATCAGACTTGACACCAGAGAGGCTGAATACCGCACTGAGTCAATGCGGTCTTAGCCTCTCTGGTGTCAACACTCTGTCTGATTTTGGATTTTTTTTTTTTTTTTTCCAAAATCAGACTTGACACCAGAGAGGCTGAATACCGCACTGAGTCAATGCGGTCTTAGCCTCTCTGGTCTCAACACTCTGTCTGATTTTGGATTTTTTTTTTTTTTTTTTTTCCAAAATCAGACTTGACACCAGAGAGGCTGAATACCGCACTGAGTCAATGGGGTCTTAGCCTCTCTGGTCTCAACACTGTCTGATTTTGGATTTTTTTTTTTTTTCCAAAATCAGACTTGACACCAGAGAGGCTGAATACCGCACTGAGTCAATGCGGTCTTAGCCTCTCTGGTGTCAACACTGTGTCTGATTTTGGATTTTTTTTTTTTTCCCAAAATCAGACTTGACACCAGAGAGGCTGAATACCGCACTGAGTCAATGCGGTCTTAGCCTCTCTGGTCTCAACACTCTGTCTGATTTTGGATTTTTTTTTTTTCCAAAATCAGACTTGACACCAGAGAGGCTGAATACCGCACTGAGTCAATGCGGTCTTAGCCTCTCTGGTGTCAACACTCTGTCTGATTTTGGATTTTTTTTTTTTTTTTCCAAAATCAGACTTGACACCAGAGAGGCTGAATACCGCACTGAGTCAATGCGGTCTTAGCCTCTCTGGTCTCAACACTGTCTGATTTTGGATTTTTTTTTTTTTTTTCCAAAATCAGACTTGACACCAGAGAGGCTGAATACCGCACTGAGTCAATGCGGTCTTAGCCTCTCTGGTCTCAACACTCTGTCTGATTTTGGATTTTTTTTTTTTTTTTTTTTCCAAAATCAGACTTGACACCAGAGAGGCTGAATACCGCACTGAGTCAATGGGGTCTTAGCCTCTCTGGTCTCAACACTGTCTGATTTTGGATTTTTTTTTTTTTTCCAAAATCAGACTAGACACCAGAGAGGCTGAATACCGCACTGAGTCAATGCGGTCTTAGCCTCTCTGGTGTCAACACTGTGTCTGATTTTGGATTTTTTTTTTTTTCCCAAAATCAGACTTGACACCAGAGAGGCTGAATACCGCACTGAGTCAATGCGGTCTTAGCCTCTCTGGTCTCAACACTCTGTCTGATTTTGGATTTTTTTTTTTTCCAAAATCAGACTTGACACCAGAGAGGCTGAATACCGCACTGAGTCAATGCGGTCTTAGCCTCTCTGGTGTCAACACTCTGTCTGATTTTGGATTTTTTTTTTTTTTTTCCAAAATCAGACTTGACACCAGAGAGGCTGAATACCGCACTGAGTCAATGCGGTCTTAGCCTCTCTGGTCTCAACACTGTCTGATTTTGGATTTTTTTTTTTTTTTTCCAAAATCAGACTTGACACCAGAGAGGCTGAATACCGCACTGAGTCAATGCGGTCTTAGCCTCTCTGGTGTCAACACTCTGTCTGATTTTGGATTTTTTTTTTTTTTTTTCCAAAATCAGACTTGACACCAGAGAGGCTGAATACCGCACTGAGTCAATGCGGTCTTAGCCTCTCTGGTCTCAACACTCTGTCTGATTTTGGATTTTTTTTTTTTTTTTTTTTTTTCCAAAATCAGACTTGACACCAGAGAGGCTGAATACCGCACTGAGTCAATGCGGTCTTAGCCTCTCTGGTCTCAACACTGTCTGATTTTGGATTTTTTTTTTTTTTTCCAAAATCAGACTTGACACCAGAGAGGCTGAATACCGCACTGAGTCAATGCGGTCTTAGCCTCTCTGGTCTCAACACTCTGTCTGATTTTTGATTTTTTTTTTTTTTGTTCCAAAATCAGACTTGACACCAGAGAGGCTGAATACCGCACTGAGTCAATGCGCTCTTAGCCTCTCTGGTGTCAACACTGTCTGATTTTGGATTTTTTTTTTTTTCCAAAATCAGACTTGACACCAGAGAGGCTGAATACCGCACTGAGTCAATGCGGTCTTAGCCTCTCTGGTCTCAACACTCTGTCTGATTTTGGATTTTTTTTTTTTTTTTTCCAAAATCAGACTTGACACCAGAGAGGCTGAATACCGCACTGAGTCAATGCGGTCTTAGCCTCTCTGGTCTCAACACTCTGTCTGATTTTGGATTTTTTTTTTTTTTTTTCCAAAATCAGACTTGACACCAGAGAGGCTGAATACCGCACTGAGTCAATGCGGTCTTAGCCTCTCTGGTCTCAACACTCTGTCTGATTTTGGATTTTTTTTTTTTTTTTTTCCAAAATCAGACTTGACACCAGAGAGGCTGCATACCGCACTGAGTCAATGCGCTCTTAGCCTCTCTGGTCTCAACACTCTGTCTGATTTTGGATTTTTTTTTTTTTCCAAAATCAGACTTGACACCAGAGAGGCTGAATACCGCACTGAGTCAATGCGGTCTTAGCCTCTCTGGTGTCAACACTGTGTCTGATTTTGGATTTTTTTTTTTTTCCCAAAATCAGACTTGACACCAGAGAGGCTGAATACCGCACTGAGTCAATGCGGTCTTAGCCTCTCTGGTCTCAACACTCTGTCTGATTTTGGATTTTTTTTTTTTCCAAAATCAGACTTGACACCAGAGAGGCTGAATACCGCACTGAGTCAATGCGGTCTTAGCCTCTCTGGTGTCAACACTCTGTCTGATTTTGGATTTTTTTTTTTTTTTTCCAAAATCAGACTTGACACCAGAGAGGCTGAATACCGCACTGAGTCAATGCGGTCTTAGCCTCTCTGGTCTCAACACTGTCTGATTTTGGATTTTTTTTTTTTTTTTCCAAAATCAGACTTGACACCAGAGAGGCTGAATACCGCACTGAGTCAATGCGGTCTTAGCCTCTCTGGTCTCAACACTCTGTCTGATTTTGGATTTTTTTTTTTTTTTTTTTTCCCAAAATCAGACTTGACACCAGAGAGGCTGAATACCGCACTGAGTCAATGGGGTCTTAGCCTCTCTGGTCTCAACACTGTCTGATTTTGGATTTTTTTTTTTTTTCCAAAATCAGACTAGACACCAGAGAGGCTGAATACCGCACTGAGTCAATGCGGTCTTAGCCTCTCTGGTCTCAACACTCTGTCTGATTTTGGATTTTTTTTTTTTTTTTTTTCCCAAAATCAGACTTGACACCAGAGAGGCTGAATACCGCACTGAGTCAATGCGGTCTTAGCCTCTCTGGTCTCAACACTCTGTCTGATTTTGGATTTTTTTTTTTTTTTTTTTTTTTCCAAAATCAGACTTGACACCAGAGAGGCTGCATACCGCACTGAGTCAATGCGCTCTTAGCCTCTCTGGTCTCAACACTCTGTCTGATTTTGGATTTTTTTTTTTTTCCAAAATCAGACTTGACACCAGAGAGGCTGAATACCGCACTGAGTCAATGCGGTCTTAGCCTCTCTGGTGTCAACACTCTGTCTGATTTTGGATTTTTTTTTTTTTTTTCCAAAATCAGACTTGGCACCAGAGAGGCTGAATACCGGACTGAGTCAATGGGGTCTTAGCCTCTCTGGTCTCAACACTGTCTGATTTTGGATTATTTTTTTTTTTCCAAAATCAGACTTGACACCAGAGAGGCTGAATACCGCACTGAGTCAATGCGGTCTTAGCCTCTCTGGTGTCAACACTGTGTCTGATTTTGGATTTTTTTTTTTTTCCCAAAATCAGACTTGACACCAGAGAGGCTGAATACCGCACTGAGTCAATGCAGTCTTAGCCTCTCTGGTCTCAACACTCTGTCTGATTTTGGATTTTTTTTTTTTCCAAAATCAGACTTGACACCAGAGAGGCTGAATACCGCACTGAGTCAATGCGGTCTTAGCCTCTCTGGTGTCAACACTCTGTCTGATTTTGGATTTTTTTTTTTTTTTTTCCAAAATCAGACTTGACACCAGAGAGGCTGAATACCGCACTGAGTCAATGCGGTCTTAGCCTCTCTGGTCTCAACACTGTCTGATTTTGGATTTTTTTTTTTTTTTCCAAAATCAGACTTGACACCAGAGAGGCTGAATACCGCACTGAGTCAATGCGGTCTTAGCCTCTCTGGTCTCAACACTCTGTCTGATTTTGGATTTTTTTTTTTTTTGTTCCAAAATCAGACTTGACACCAGAGAGGCTGAATACCGCACTGAGTCAATGCGCTCTTAGCCTCTCTGGTGTCAACACTGTCTGATTTTGGATTTTTTTTTTTTTCCAAAATCAGACTTGACACCAGAGAGGCTGAATACCGCACTGAGTCAATGCGGTCTTAGCCTCTCTGGTCTCAACACTCTGTCTGATTTTGGATTTTTTTTTTTTTTTTTCCAAAATCAGACTTGACACCAGAGAGGCTGAATACCGCACTGAGTCAATGCGGTCTTAGCCTCTCTGGTCTCAACACTCTGTCTGATTTTGGATTTTTTTTTTTTTTTTCCAAAATCAGACTTGACACCAGAGAGGCTGAATACCGCACTGAGTCAATGCGGTCTTAGCCTCTCTGGTCTCAACACTCTGTCTGATTTTGGATTTTTTTTTTTTTTTTTCCAAAATCAGACTTGACACCAGAGAGGCTGCATACCGCACTGAGTCAATGCGCTCTTAGCCTCTCTGGTCTCAACACTCTGTCTGATTTTGGATTTTTTTTTTTTTCCAAAATCAGACTTGACACCAGAGAGGCTGAATACCGCACTGAGTCAATGCGGTCTTAGCCTCTCTGGTGTCAACACTCTGTCTGATTTTGGATTTTTTTTTTTTTTTTCAAAAATCAGACTTGACACCAGAGAGGCTGAATACCGCACTGAGTCAATGCGGTCTTAGCCTCTCTGGTCTCAACACTCTGTCTGATTTTGGATTTTTTTTTTTTTTTTTTTTTTCCAAAATCAGACTTGACACCAGAGAGGCTGAATACCGCACTGAGTCAATGCGGTCTTAGCCTCTCTGGTCTCAACACTGTCTGATTTTGGATTTTTTTTTTTTTTCCAAAATCAGACTTGACACCAGAGAGGCTGAATACCGCACTGAGTCAATGCGGTCTTAGCCTCTCTGGTCTCAACACTCTGTCTGATTTTGGATTTTTTTTTTTTTTTTTCCAAAATCAGACTTGACACCAGAGAGGCTGAATACCGCACTGAGTCAATGCGGTCTTAGCCTCTCTGGTCTCAACACTCTGTCTGATTTTGGATTTTTTTTTTTTTTTTCCAAAATCAGACTTGACACCAGAGAGGCTGAATACCGCACTGAGTCAATGCGGTCTTAGCCTCTCTGGTCTCAACACTCTGTCTGATTTTGGATTTTTTTTTTTTTTTTTTCCAAAATCAGACTTGACACCAGAGAGGCTGCATACCGCACTGAGTCAATGCGCTCTTAGCCTCTCTGGTCTCAACACTCTGTCTGATTTTGGATTTTTTTTTTTTTCCAAAATCAGACTTGACACCAGAGAGGCTGAATACCGCACTGAGTCAATGCGGTCTTAGCCTCTCTGGTGTCAACACTGTGTCTGATTTTGGATTTTTTTTTTTTTTCCCAAAATCAGACTTGACACCAGAGAGGCTGAATACCGCACTGAGTCAATGCGGTCTTAGCCTCTCTGGTCTCAACACTCTGTCTGATTTTGGATTTTTTTTTTTTTCCAAAATCAGACTTGACACCAGAGAGGCTGAATACCGCACTGAGTCAATGCGGTCTTAGCCTCTCTGGTGTCAACACTCTGTCTGATTTTGGATTTTTTTTTTTTTTTTCCAAAATCAGACTTGACACCAGAGAGGCTGAATACCGCACTGAGTCAATGCGGTCTTAGCCTCTCTGGTCTCAACACTGTCTGATTTTGGATTTTTTTTTTTTTTTTCCAAAATCAGACTTGACACCAGAGAGGCTGAATACCGCACTGAGTCAATGCGGTCTTAGCCTCTCTGGTGTCAACACTCTGTCTGATTTTGGATTTTTTTTTTTTTTTTCAAAAATCAGACTTGACACCAGAGAGGCTGAATACCGCACTGAGTCAATGCGGTCTTAGCCTCTCTGGTCTCAACACTCTGTCTGATTTTGGATTTTTTTTTTTTTTTTTTTTTTTTCCAAAATCAGACTTGACACCAGAGAGGCTGAATACCGCACTGAGTCAATGCGGTCTTAGCCTCTCTGGTCTCAACACTGTCTGATTTTGGATTTTTTTTTTTTTCCAAAATCAGACTTGACACCAGAGAGGCTGAATACCGCACTGAGTCAATGCGGTCTTAGCCTCTCTGGTCTCAACACTCTGTCTGATTTTGGATTTTTTTTTTTTTTTTTCCAAAATCAGACTTGACACCAGAGAGGCTGAATACCGCACTGAGTCAATGCGGTCTTAGCCTCTCTGGTCTCAACACTCTGTCTGATTTTGGATTTTTTTTTTTTTTTTCCAAAATCAGACTTGACACCAGAGAGGCTGAATACCGCACTGAGTCAATGCGGTCTTAGCCTCTCTGGTCTCAACACTCTGTCTGATTTTGGATTTTTTTTTTTTTTTTTCCAAAATCAGACTTGACACCAGAGAGGCTGCATACCGCACTGAGTCAATGCGCTCTTAGCCTCTCTGGTCTCAACACTCTGTCTGATTTTGGATTTTTTTTTTTTTCCAAAATCAGACTTGACACCAGAGAGGCTGAATACCGCACTGAGTCAATGCGGTCTTAGCCTCTCTGGTGTCAACACTGTGTCTGATTTTGGATTTTTTTTTTTTTCCCAAAATCAGACTTGACACCAGAGAGGCTGAATACCGCACTGAGTCAATGCGGTCTTAGCCTCTCTGGTCTCAACACTCTGTCTGATTTTGGATTTTTTTTTTTTCCAAAATCAGACTTGACACCAGAGAGGCTGAATACCGCACTGAGTCAATGCGGTCTTAGCCTCTCTGGTGTCAACACTCTGTCTGATTTTGGATTTTTTTTTTTTTTTTCCAAAATCAGACTTGACACCAGAGAGGCTGAATACCGCACTGAGTCAATGCGGTCTTAGCCTCTCTGGTCTCAACACTGTCTGATTTTGGATTTTTTTTTTTTTTTTCCAAAATCAGACTTGACACCAGAGAGGCTGAATACCGCACTGAGTCAATGCGGTCTTAGCCTCTCTGGTCTCAACACTCTGTCTGATTTTGGATTTTTTTTTTTTTTTTTTTTTCCAAAATCAGACTTGACACCAGAGAGGCTGAATACCGCACTGAGTCAATGGGGTCTTAGCCTCTCTGGTCTCAACACTGTCTGATTTTGGATTTTTTTTTTTTTTCCAAAATCAGACTTGACACCAGAGAGGCTGAATACCGCACTGAGTCAATGCGGTCTTAGCCTCTCTGGTGTCAACACTGTGTCTGATTTTGGATTTTTTTTTTTTTTCCCAAAATCAGACTTGACACCAGAGAGGCTGAATACCGCACTGAGTCAATGCGGTCTTAGCCTCTCTGGTCTCAACACTCTGTCTGATTTTGGATTTTTTTTTTTTCCAAAATCAGACTTGACACCAGAGAGGCTGAATACCGCACTGAGTCAATGCGGTCTTAGCCTCTCTGGTGTCAACACTCTGTCTGATTTTGGATTTTTTTTTTTTTTTTTCCAAAATCAGACTTGACACCAGAGAGGCTGAATACCGCACTGAGTCAATGCGGTCTTAGCCTCTCTGGTCTCAACACTCTGTCTGATTTTGGATTTTTTTTTTTTTTTTTTTTTTCCAAAATCAGACTTGACACCAGAGAGGCTGAATACCGCACTGAGTCAATGCGGTCTTAGCCTCTCTGGTCTCAACACTGTCTGATTTTGGATTTTTTTTTTTTTTTTCCAAAATCAGACTTGACACCAGAGAGGCTGAATACCGCACTGAGTCAATGCGGTCTTAGCCTCTCTGGTCTCAACACTCTGTCTGATTTTGGATTTTTTTTTTTTTTGTTCCAAAATCAGACTTGACACCAGAGAGGCTGAATACCGCACTGAGTCAATGCGCTCTTAGCCTCTCTGGTGTCAACACTGTCTGATTTTGGATTTTTTTTTTTTTTCCAAAATCAGACTTGACACCAGAGAGGCTGAATACCGCACTGAGTCAATGCGGTCTTAGCCTCTCTGGTCTCAACACTCTGTCTGATTTTGGATTTTTTTTTTTTTTTTTCCAAAATCAGACTTGACACCAGAGAGGCTGAATACCGCACTGAGTCAATGCGGTCTTAGCCTCTCTGGTCTCAACACTCTGTCTGATTTTGGATTTTTTTTTTTTTTTTCCAAAATCAGACTTGACACCAGAGAGGCTGAATACCGCACTGAGTCAATGCGGTCTTAGCCTCTCTGGTCTCAACACTCTGTCTGATTTTGGATTTTTTTTTTTTTTTTTTCCAAAATCAGACTTGACACCAGAGAGGCTGCATACCGCACTGAGTCAATGCGCTCTTAGCCTCTCTGGTCTCAACACTCTGTCTGATTTTGGATTTTT
Source organism: Poromitra crassiceps (assembly GCF_964638095.1). Taxonomy (NCBI): domain Eukaryota; kingdom Metazoa; phylum Chordata; class Actinopteri; order Beryciformes; family Melamphaidae; genus Poromitra; species Poromitra crassiceps. The sequence continues at coordinate 100,866 of NW_028152029.1, forward strand.
TTTTTTTTTCCAAAATCAGACTTGACACCAGAGAGGCTGAATACCGCACTGAGTCAATGCGGTCTTAGCCTCTCTGGTGTCAACACTCTGTCTGATTTTGGATTTTTTTTTTTTTTTTCAAAAATCAGACTTGACACCAGAGAGGCTGAATACCGCACTGAGTCAATGCGGTCTTAGCCTCTCTGGTCTCAACACTCTGTCTGATTTTGGATTTTTTTTTTTTTTTTTTTTTTCCAAAATCAGACTTGACACCAGAGAGGCTGAATACCGCACTGAGTCAATGCGGTCTTAGCCTCTCTGGTCTCAACACTGTCTGATTTTGGATTTTTTTTTTTTTTCCAAAATCAGACTTGACACCAGAGAGGCTGAATACCGCACTGAGTCAATGCGCTCTTAGCCTCTCTGGTGTCAACACTGTCTGATTTTGGATTTTTTTTTTTTTCCAAAATCAGACTTGACACCAGAGAGGCTGAATACCGCACTGAGTCAATGCGGTCTTAGCCTCTCTGGTCTCAACACTCTGTCTGATTTTGGATTTTTTTTTTTTTTTTTCCAAAATCAGACTTGACACCAGAGAGGCTGAATACCGCACTGAGTCAATGCGGTCTTAGCCTCTCTGGTCTCAACACTCTGTCTGATTTTGGATTTTTTTTTTTTTTTTCCAAAATCAGACTTGACACCAGAGAGGCTGAATACCGCACTGAGTCAATGCGGTCTTAGCCTCTCTGGTCTCAACACTCTGTCTGATTTTGGATTTTTTTTTTTTTTTTTTCCAAAATCAGACTTGACACCAGAGAGGCTGCATACCGCACTGAGTCAATGCGCTCTTAGCCTCTCTGGTCTCAACACTCTGTCTGATTTTGGATTTTTTTTTTTTTTCCAAAATCAGACTTGACACCAGAGAGGCTGAATACCGCACTGAGTCAATGCGGTCTTAGCCTCTCTGGTGTCAACACTCTGTCTGATTTTGGATTTTTTTTTTTTTTTTCAAAAATCAGACTTGACACCAGAGAGGCTGAATACCGCACTGAGTCAATGCGGTCTTAGCCTCTCTGGTCTCAACACTCTGTCTGATTTTGGATTTTTTTTTTTTTTTTTTTTTTCCAAAATCAGACTTGACACCAGAGAGGCTGAATACCGCACTGAGTCAATGCGGTCTTAGCCTCTCTGGTCTCAACACTGTCTGATTTTGGATTTTTTTTTTTTTTCCAAAATCAGACTTGACACCAGAGAGGCTGAATACCGCACTGAGTCAATGCGGTCTTAGCCTCTCTGGTGTCAACACTCTGTCTGATTTTGGATTTTTTTTTTTTCCAAAATCAGACTTGACACCAGAGAGGCTGAATACCGCACTGAGTCAATGCGGTCTTAGCCTCTCTGGTGTCAACACTCTGTCTGATTTTGGATTTTTTTTTTTTTTTTTTTTTTCCAAAATCAGACTTGACACCAGAGAGGCTGAATACCGCACTGAGTCAATGCGGTCTTAGCCTCTCTGGTGTCAACACTGTGTCTGATTTTGGATTTTTTTTTTTTTTCCCAAAATCAGACTTGACACCAGAGAGGCTGAATACCGCACTGAGTCAATGCGGTCTTAGCCTCTCTGGTCTCAACACTCTGTCTGATTTTGGATTTTTTTTTTTTCCAAAATCAGACTTGACACCAGAGAGGCTGAATACCGCACTGAGTCAATGCGGTCTTAGCCTCTCTGGTGTCAACACTCTGTCTGATTTTGGATTTTTTTTTTTTTTTTCCAAAATCAGACTTGACACCAGAGAGGCTGAATACCGCACTGAGTCAATGCGGTCTTAGCCTCTCTGGTCTCAACACTGTCTGATTTTGGATTTTTTTTTTTTTTTTCCAAAATCAGACTTGACACCAGAGAGGCTGAATACCGCACTGAGTCAATGCGGTCTTAGCCTCTCTGGTCTCAACACTCTGTCTGATTTTGGATTTTTTTTTTTTTTTTCCAAAATCAGACTTGACACCAGAGAGGCTGAATACCGCACTGAGTCAATGCGGTCTTAGCCTCTCTGGTCTCAACACTCTGTCTGATTTTGGATTTTTTTTTTTTTTTTTTCCAAAATCAGACTTGACACCAGAGAGGCTGCATACCGCACTGAGTCAATGCGCTCTTAGCCTCTCTGGTCTCAACACTCTGTCTGATTTTGGATTTTTTTTTTTTTCCAAAATCAGACTTGACACCAGAGAGGCTGAATACCGCACTGAGTCAATGCGGTCTTAGCCTCTCTGGTGTCAACACTCTGTCTGATTTTGGATTTTTTTTTTTTTTTTCAAAAATCAGACTTGACACCAGAGAGGCTGAATACCGCACTGAGTCAATGCGGTCTTAGCCTCTCTGGTCTCAACACTCTGTCTGATTTTGGATTTTTTTTTTTTTTTTTTTTTTCCAAAATCAGACTTGACACCAGAGAGGCTGAATACCGCACTGAGTCAATGCGGTCTTAGCCTCTCTGGTCTCAACACTGTCTGATTTTGGATTTTTTTTTTTTTTCCAAAATCAGACTTGACACCAGAGAGGCTGAATACCGCACTGAGTCAATGCGGTCTTAGCCTCTCTGGTGTCAACACTCTGTCTGATTTTGGATTTTTTTTTTTTCCAAAATCAGACTTGACACCAGAGAGGCTGAGTACCGCACTGAGTCAATGCGGTCTTAGCCTCTCTGGTGTCAACACTCTGTCTGATTTTGGATTTTTTTTTTTTTTTTTTTTTTCCAAAATCAGACTTGACACCAGAGAGGCTGAATACCGCACTGAGTCAATGCGGTCTTAGCCTCTCTGGTGTCAACACTGTGTCTGATTTTGGATTTTTTTTTTTTTCCCAAAATCAGACTTGACACCAGAGAGGCTGAATACCGCACTGAGTCAATGCGGTCTTAGCCTCTCTGGTCTCAACACTCTGTCTGATTTTGGATTTTTTTTTTTTTCCAAAATCAGACTTGACACCAGAGAGGCTGAATACCGCACTGAGTCAATGCGGTCTTAGCCTCTCTGGTGTCAACACTCTGTCTGATTTTGGATTTTTTTTTTTTTTTTCCAAAATCAGACTTGACACCAGAGAGGCTGAATACCGCACTGAGTCAATGCGGTCTTAGCCTCTCTGGTCTCAACACTGTCTGATTTTGGATTTTTTTTTTTTTTTTCCAAAATCAGACTTGACACCAGAGAGGCTGAATACCGCACTGAGTCAATGCGGTCTTAGCCTCTCTGGTCTCAACACTCTGTCTGATTTTGGATTTTTTTTTTTTTTTTTTTTTCCAAAATCAGACTTGACACCAGAGAGGCTGAATACCGCACTGAGTCAATGGGGTCTTAGCCTCTCTGGTCTCAACACTGTCTGATTTTGGATTTTTTTTTTTTTTCCAAAATCAGACTTGACACCAGAGAGGCTGAATACCGCACTGAGTCAATGCGGTCTTAGCCTCTCTAGTGTCAACACTGTGTCTGATTTTGGATTTTTTTTTTTTTCCCAAAATCAGACTTGACACCAGAGAGGCTGAATACCGCACTGAGTCAATGCGGTCTTAGCCTCTCTGGTCTCAACACTCTGTCTGATTTTGGATTTTTTTTTTTTCCAAAATCAGACTTGACACCAGAGAGGCTGAATACCGCACTGAGTCAATGCGGTCTTAGCCTCTCTGGTCTCAACACTGTCTGATTTTGGATTTTTTTTTTTTTTTTCCAAAATCAGACTTGACACCAGAGAGGCTGAATACCGCACTGAGTCAATGCGGTCTTAGCCTCTCTGGTCTCAACACTCTGTCTGATTTTGGATTTTTTTTTTTTTTTTCCAAAATCAGACTTGACACCAGAGAGGCTGAATACCGCACTGAGTCAATGCGGTCTTAGCCTCTCTGGTCTCAACACTCTGTCTGATTTTGGATTTTTTTTTTTTTTTTTTCCAAAATCAGACTTGACACCAGAGAGGCTGCATACCGCACTGAGTCAATGCGCTCTTAGCCTCTCTGGTCTCAACACTCTGTCTGATTTTGGATTTTTTTTTTTTTCCAAAATCAGACTTGACACCAGAGAGGCTGAATACCGCACTGAGTCAATGCGGTCTTAGCCTCTCTGGTGTCAACACTCTGTCTGATTTTGGATTTTTTTTTTTTTTTCAAAAATCAGACTTGACACCAGAGAGGCTGAATACCGCACTGAGTCAATGCGGTCTTAGCCTCTCTGGTCTCAACACTCTGTCTGATTTTGGATTTTTTTTTTTTTTTTTTTTTTCCAAAATCAGACTTGACACCAGAGAGGCTGAATACCGCACTGAGTCAATGCGGTCTTAGCCTCTCTGGTCTCAACACTGTCTGATTTTGGATTTTTTTTTTTTTTTCCAAAATCAGACTTGACACCAGAGAGGCTGAATACCGCACTGAGTCAATGCGGTCTTAGCCTCTCTGGTGTCAACACTCTGTCTGATTTTGGATTTTTTTTTTTTCCAAAATCAGACTTGACACCAGAGAGGCTGAGTACCGCACTGAGTCAATGCGGTCTTAGCCTCTCTGGTGTCAACACTCTGTCTGATTTTGGATTTTTTTTTTTTTTTTTTTTTTTCCAAAATCAGACTTGACACCAGAGAGGCTGAATACCGCACTGAGTCAATGCGGTCTTAGCCTCTCTGGTGTCAACACTGTGTCTGATTTTGGATTTTTTTTTTTTCCCCAAAATCAGACTTGACACCAGAGAGGCTGAATACCGCACTGAGTCAATGCGGTCTTAGCCTCTCTGGTCTCAACACTCTGTCTGATTTTGGATTTTTTTTTTTTTCCAAAATCAGACTTGACACCAGAGAGGCTGAATACCGCACTGAGTCAATGCGGTCTTAGCCTCTCTGGTGTCAACACTCTGTCTGATTTTGGATTTTTTTTTTTTTTTTCCAAAATCAGACTTGACACCAGAGAGGCTGAATACCGCACTGAGTCAATGCGGTCTTAGCCTCTCTGGTCTCAACACTGTCTGATTTTGGATTTTTTTTTTTTTTTTCCAAAATCAGACTTGACACCAGAGAGGCTGAATACCGCACTGAGTCAATGCGGTCTTAGCCTCTCTGGTCTCAACACTCTGTCTGATTTTGGATTTTTTTTTTTTTTTTTTTTCCAAAATCAGACTTGACACCAGAGAGGCTGAATACCGCACTGAGTCAATGGGGTCTTAGCCTCTCTGGTCTCAACACTGTCTGATTTTGGATTTTTTTTTTTTTTCCAAAATCAGACTTGACACCAGAGAGGCTGAATACCGCACTGAGTCAATGCGGTCTTAGCCTCTCTAGTGTCAACACTGTGTCTGATTTTGGATTTTTTTTTTTTTCCCAAAATCAGACTTGACACCAGAGAGGCTGAATACCGCACTGAGTCAATGCGGTCTTAGCCTCTCTGGTCTCAACACTCTGTCTGATTTTGGATTTTTTTTTTTTCCAAAATCAGACTTGACACCAGAGAGGCTGAATACCGCACTGAGTCAATGCGGTCTTAGCCTCTCTGGTGTCAACACTCTGTCTGATTTTGGATTTTTTTTTTTTTTTTCCAAAATCAGACTTGACACCAGAGAGGCTGAATACCGCACTGAGTCAATGCGGTCTTAGCCTCTCTGGTCTCAACACTGTCTGATTTTGGATTTTTTTTTTTTTTTTCCAAAATCAGACTTGACACCAGAGAGGCTGAATACCGCACTGAGTCAATGCGGTCTTAGCCTCTCTGGTGTCAACACTCTGTCTGATTTTGGATTTTTTTTTTTTTTTTTCCAAAATCAGACTTGACACCAGAGAGGCTGAATACCGCACTGAGTCAATGCGGTCTTAGCCTCTCTGGTCTCAACACTCTGTCTGATTTTGGATTTTTTTTTTTTTTTTTTTTTCCAAAATCAGACTTGACACCAGAGAGGCTGAATACCGCACTGAGTCAATGCGGTCTTAGCCTCTCTGGTCTCAACACTGTCTGATTTTGGATTTTTTTTTTTTTTTCCAAAATCAGACTTGACACCAGAGAGGCTGAATACCGCACTGAGTCAATGCGGTCTTAGCCTCTCTGGTCTCAACACTCTGTCTGATTTTGGATTTTTTTTTTTTTTGTTCCAAAATCAGACTTGACACCAGAGAGGCTGAATACCGCACTGAGTCAATGCGCTCTTAGCCTCTCTGGTGTCAACACTGTCTGATTTTGGATTTTTTTTTTTTTTCCAAAATCAGACTTGACACCAGAGAGGCTGAATACCGCACTGAGTCAATGCGGTCTTAGCCTCTCTGGTCTCAACACTCTGTCTGATTTTGGATTTTTTTTTTTTTTTTTCCAAAATCAGACTTGACACCAGAGAGGCTGAATACCGCACTGAGTCAATGCGGTCTTAGCCTCTCTGGTCTCAACACTCTGTCTGATTTTGGATTTTTTTTTTTTTTTTCCAAAATCAGACTTGACACCAGAGAGGCTGAATACCGCACTGAGTCAATGCGGTCTTAGCCTCTCTGGTCTCAACACTCTGTCTGATTTTGGATTTTTTTTTTTTTTTTTCCAAAATCAGACTTGACACCAGAGAGGCTGCATACCGCACTGAGTCAATGCGCTCTTAGCCTCTCTGGTCTCAACACTCTGTCTGATTTTGGATTTTTTTTTTTTTCCAAAATCAGACTTGACACCAGAGAGGCTGAATACCGCACTGAGTCAATGCGGTCTTAGCCTCTCTGGTGTCAACACTCTGTCTGATTTTGGATTTTTTTTTTTTTTTCAAAAATCAGACTTGACACCAGAGAGGCTGAATACCGCACTGAGTCAATGCGGTCTTAGCCTCTCTGGTCTCAACACTCTGTCTGATTTTGGATTTTTTTTTTTTTTTTTTTTTTCCAAAATCAGACTTGACACCAGAGAGGCTGAATACCGCACTGAGTCAATGCGGTCTTAGCCTCTCTGGTCTCAACACTGTCTGATTTTGGATTTTTTTTTTTTTTCCAAAATCAGACTTGACACCAGAGAGGCTGAATACCGCACTGAGTCAATGCGGTCTTAGCCTCTCTGGTGTCAACACTCTGTCTGATTTTGGATTTTTTTTTTTTCCAAAATCAGACTTGACACCAGAGAGGCTGAATACCGCACTGAGTCAATGCGGTCTTAGCCTCTCTGGTGTCAACACTCTGTCTGATTTTGGATTTTTTTTTTTTTTTTTTTTTCCAAAATCAGACTTGACACCAGAGAGGCTGAATACCGCACTGAGTCAATGCGGTCTTAGCCTCTCTGGTCTCAACACTGTCTGATTTTGGATTTTTTTTCTTTTTCCAAAATCAGACTTGACACCAGAGAGGCTGAATACCGCACTGAGTCAATGCGGTCTTAGCCTCTCTGGTCTCAACACTCTGTCTGATTTTGGATTTTTTTTTTTTTTTGTTCCAAAATCAGACTTGACACCAGAGAGGCTGAATACCGCACTGAGTCAATGCGCTCTTAGCCTCTCTGGTGTCAACACTGTCTGATTTTGGATTTTTTTTTTTTTCCAAAATCAGACTTGACACCAGAGAGGCTGAATACCGCACTGAGTCAATGCGGTCTTAGCCTCTCTGGTCTCAACACTCTGTCTGATTTTGGATTTTTTTTTTTTTTTTTCCAAAATCAGACTTGACACCAGAGAGGCTGAATACCGCACTGAGTCAATGCGGTCTTAGCCTCTCTGGTCTCAACACTCTGTCTGATTTTGGATTTTTTTTTTTTTTTTTCCAAAATCAGACTTGACACCAGAGAGGCTGCATACCGCACTGAGTCAATGCGCTCTTAGCCTCTCTGGTCTCAACACTCTGTCTGATTTTGGATTTTTTTTTTTTTTTTTTTTTTTCCAAAATCAGACTTGACACCAGAGAGGCTGAATACCGCACTGAGTCAATGCGGTCTTAGCCTCTCTGGTCTCAACACTGTCTGATTTTGGATTTTTTTTTTTTTTTCCAAAATCAGACTTGACACCAGAGAGGCTGAATACCGCACTGAGTCAATGCGGTCTTAGCCTCTCTGGTCTCAACACTCTGTCTGATTTTGGATTTTTTTTTTTTTTTTCCAAAATCAGACTTGACACCAGAGAGGCTGAATACCGCACTGAGTCAATGCGGTCTTAGCCTCTCTGGTCTCAACACTCTGTCTGATTTTGGATTTTTTTTTTTTTTTTTCCAAAATCAGACTTGACACCAGAGAGGCTGAATACCGCACTGAGTCAATGCGGTCTTAGCCTCTCTGGTCTCAACACTCTGTCTGATTTTGGATTTTTTTTTTTTTTTTCCAAAATCAGACTTGACACCAGAGAGGCTGAATACCGCACTGAGTCAATGCGGTCTTAGCCTCTCTGGTCTCAACACTCTGTCTGATTTTGGATTTTTTTTTTTTTTTTTTCCAAAATCAGACTTGACACCAGAGAGGCTGCATACCGCACTGAGTCAATGCGCTCTTAGCCTCTCTGGTCTCAACACTCTGTCTGATTTTGGATTTTTTTTTTTTTCCAAAATCAGACTTGACACCAGAGAGGCTGAATACCGCACTGAGTCAATGCGGTCTTAGCCTCTCTGGTGTCAACACTCTGTCTGATTTTGGATTTTTTTTTTTTTTTTCAAAAATCAGACTTGACACCAGAGAGGCTGAATACCGCACTGAGTCAATGCGGTCTTAGCCTCTCTGGTCTCAACACTCTGTCTGATTTTGGATTTTTTTTTTTTTTTTTTTTTTCCAAAATCAGACTTGACACCAGAGAGGCTGAATACCGCACTGAGTCAATGCGGTCTTAGCCTCTCTGGTCTCAACACTGTCTGATTTTGGATTTTTTTTTTTTTTCCAAAATCAGACTTGACACCAGAGAGGCTGAATACCGCACTGAGTCAATGCGGTCTTAGCCTCTCTGGTCTCAACACTCTGTCTGATTTTGGATTTTTTTTTTTTTTTCCAAAATCAGACTTGACACCAGAGAGGCTGAATACCGCACTGAGTCAATGCGGTCTTAGCCTCTCTGGTCTCAACACTCTGTCTGATTTTGGATTTTTTTTTTTTTTTTTTCCAAAATCAGACTTGACACCAGAGAGGCTGCATACCGCACTGAGTCAATGCGCTCTTAGCCTCTCTGGTCTCAACACTCTGTCTGATTTTGGATTTTTTTTTTTTTCCAAAATCAGACTTGACACCAGAGAGGCTGAATACCGCACTGAGTCAATGCGGTCTTAGCCTCTCTGGTGTCAACACTCTGTCTGATTTTGGATTTTTTTTTTTTTTTTTCAAAAATCAGACTTGACACCAGAGAGGCTGAATACCGCACTGAGTCAATGCGGTCTTAGCCTCTCTGGTCTCAACACTCTGTCTGATTTTGGATTTTTTTTTTTTTTTTTTTTTTCCAAAATCAGACTTGACACCAGAGAGGCTGAATACCGCACTGAGTCAATGCGGTCTTAGCCTCTCTGGTCTCAACACTGTCTGATTTTGGATTTTTTTTTTTTTTCCAAAATCAGACTTGACACCAGAGAGGCTGAATACCGCACTGAGTCAATGCGGTCTTAGCCTCTCTGGTGTCAACACTCTGTCTGATTTTGGATTTTTTTTTTTTCCAAAATCAGACTTGACACCAGAGAGGCTGAATACCGCACTGAGTCAATGCGGTCTTAGCCTCTCTGGTGTCAACACTCTGTCTGATTTTGGATTTTTTTTTTTTTTTTTTTTTTCCAAAATCAGACTTGACACCAGAGAGGCTGAATACCGCACTGAGTCAATGCGGTCTTAGCCTCTCTGGTCTCAACACTGTCTGATTTTGGATTTTTTTTCTTTTTCCAAAATCAGACTTGACACCAGAGAGGCTGAATACCGCACTGAGTCAATGCGGTCTTAGCCTCTCTGGTCTCAACACTCTGTCTGATTTTGGATTTTTTTTTTTTTTTGTTCCAAAATCAGACTTGACACCAGAGAGGCTGAATACCGCACTGAGTCAATGCGCTCTTAGCCTCTCTGGTGTCAACACTGTCTGATTTTGGATTTTTTTTTTTTTCCAAAATCAGACTTGACACCAGAGAGGCTGAATACCGCACTGAGTCAATGCGGTCTTAGCCTCTCTGGTCTCAACACTCTGTCTGATTTTGGATTTTTTTTTTTTTTTTTCCAAAATCAGACTTGACACCAGAGAGGCTGAATACCGCACTGAGTCAATGCGGTCTTAGCCTCTCTGGTGTCAACACTCTGTCTGATTTTGGATTTTTTTTTTTTTTTTTTTTTTTCCAAAATCAGACTTGACACCAGAGAGGCTGAATACCGCACTGAGTCAATGCGGTCTTAGCCTCTCTGGTCTCAACACTGTCTGATTTTGGATTTTTTTTCTTTTTCCAAAATCAGACTTGACACCAGAGAGGCTGAATACCGCACTGAGTCAATGCGGTCTTAGCCTCTCTGGTCTCAACACTCTGTCTGATTTTGGATTTTTTTTTTTTTTTTCCAAAATCAGACTTGACACCAGAGAGGCTGAATACCGCACTGAGTCAATGCGGTCTTAGCCTCTCGGGTCTCAACACTCTGTCTGATTTTGGATTTTTTTTTTTTTTTTTTCCAAAATCAGACTTGACACCAGAGAGGCTGCATACCGCACTGAGTCAATGCGCTCTTAGCCTCTCTGGTCTCAACACTCTGTCTGATTTTGGATTTTTTTTTTTTTCCAAAATCAGACTTGACACCAGAGAGGCTGAATACCGCACTGAGTCAATGCGGTCTTAGCCTCTCTGGTGTCAACACTCTGTCTGATTTTGGATTTTTTTTTTTTTTTTCAAAAATCAGACTTGACACCAGAGAGGCTGAATACCGCACTGAGTCAATGCGGTCTTAGCCTCTCTGGTCTCAACACTCTGTCTGATTTTGGATTTTTTTTTTTTTTTTTTTTTTTCCAAAATCAGACTTGACACCAGAGAGGCTGAATACCGCACTGAGTCAATGCGGTCTTAGCCTCTCTGGTCTCAACACTGTCTGATTTTGGATTTTTTTTTTTTTTCCAAAATCAGACTTGACACCAGAGAGGCTGAATACCGCACTGAGTCAATGCGGTCTTAGCCTCTCTGGTGTCAACACTCTGTCTGATTTTGGATTTTTTTTTTTCCAAAATCAGACTTGACACCAGAGAGGCTGAATACCGCACTGAGTCAATGCGGTCTTAGCCTCTCTGGTGTCAACACTCTGTCTGATTTTGGATTTTTTTTTTTTTTTTTTTTTTCCAAAATCAGACTTGACACCAGAGAGGCTGAATACCGCACTGAGTCAATGCGGTCTTAGCCTCTCTGGTCTCAACACTGTCTGATTTTGGATTTTTTTTCTTTTTCCAAAATCAGACTTGACACCAGAGAGGCTGAATACCGCACTGAGTCAATGCGGTCTTAGCCTCTCTGGTCTCAACACTCTGTCTGATTTTGGATTTTTTTTTTTTTTTGTTCCAAAATCAGACTTGACACCAGAGAGGCTGAATACCGCACTGAGTCAATGCGCTCTTAGCCTCTCTGGTGTCAACACTGTCTGATTTTGGATTTTTTTTTTTTTCCAAAATCAGACTTGACACCAGAGAGGCTGAATACCGCACTGAGTCAATGCGGTCTTAGCCTCTCTGGTCTCAACACTCTGTCTGATTTTGGATTTTTTTTTTTTTTTTTCCAAAATCAGACTTGACACCAGAGAGGCTGAATACCGCACTGAGTCAATGCGGTCTTAGCCTCTCTGGTGTCAACACTCTGTCTGATTTTGGATTTTTTTTTTTTTTTTTTTTTTTCCAAAATCAGACTTGACACCAGAGAGGCTGAATACCGCACTGAGTCAATGCGGTCTTAGCCTCTCTGGTCTCAACACTGTCTGATTTTGGATTTTTTTTCTTTTTCCAAAATCAGACTTGACACCAGAGAGGCTGAATACCGCACTGAGTCAATGCGGTCTTAGCCTCTCTGGTCTCAACACTCTGTCTGATTTTGGATTTTTTTTTTTTTTTGTTCCAAAATCAGACTTGACACCAGAGAGGCTGAATACCGCACTGAGTCAATGCGCTCTTAGCCTCTCTGGTGTCAACACTGTCTGATTTTGGATTTTTTTTTTTTTCCAAAATCAGACTTGACACCAGAGAGGCTGAATACCGCACTGAGTCAATGCGGTCTTAGCCTCTCTGGTCTCAACACTCTGTCTGATTTTGGATTTTTTTTTTTTTTTTTCCAAAATCAGACTTGACACCAGAGAGGCTGAATACCGCACTGAGTCAATGCGGTCTTAGCCTCTCTGGTCTCAACACTCTGTCTGATTTTGGATTTTTTTTTTTTTTTTTTCCAAAATCAGCTTGACACCAGAGAGGCTGCATACCGCACTGAGTCAATGCGCTCTTAGCCTCTCTGGTCTCAACACTCTGTCTGATTTTGGATTTTTTTTTTTTTTTTTTTTTTTCCAAAATCAGACTTGACACCAGAGAGGCTGAATACCGCACTGAGTCAATGCGGTCTTAGCCTCTCTGGTCTCAACACTGTCTGATTTTGGATTTTTTTTTTTTTTTCCAAAATCAGACTTGACACCAGAGAGGCTGAATACCGCACTGAGTCAATGCGGTCTTAGCCTCTCTGGTCTCAACACTCTGTCTGATTTTGGATTTTTTTTTTTTTTGTTCCAAAATCAGACTTGACACCAGAGAGGCTGAATACCGCACTGAGTCAATGCGCTCTTAGCCTCTCTGGTGTCAACACTGTCTGATTTTGGATTTTTTTTTTTTTCCAAAATCAGACTTGACACCAGAGAGGCTGAATACCGCACTGAGTCAATGCGGTCTTAGCCTCTCTGGTCTCAACACTCTGTCTGATTTTGGATTTTTTTTTTTTTTTTTTCCAAAATCAGACTTGACACCAGAGAGGCTGAATACCGCACTGAGTCAATGCGGTCTTAGCCTCTCTGGTCTCAACACTCTGTCTGATTTTGGATTTTTTTTTTTTTTTTTCCAAAATCAGACTTGACACCAGAGAGGCTGAATACCGCACTGAGTCAATGCGGTCTTAGCCTCTCTGGTCTCAACACTCTGTCTGATTTTGGATTTTTTTTTTTTTTTTTTCCAAAATCAGACTTGACACCAGAGAGGCTGCATACCGCACTGAGTCAATGCGCTCTTAGCCTCTCTGGTCTCAACACTCTGTCTGATTTTGGATTTTTTTTTTTTTCCAAAATCAGACTTGACACCAGAGAGGCTGAATACCGCACTGAGTCAATGCGGTCTTAGCCTCTCTGGTGTCAACACTCTGTCTGATTTTGGATTTTTTTTTTTTTTTTCAAAAATCAGACTTGACACCAGAGAGGCTGAATACCGCACTGAGTCAATGCGGTCTTAGCCTCTCTGGTCTCAACACTCTGTCTGATTTTGGATTTTTTTTTTTTTTTTTTTTTTCCAAAATCAGACTTGACACCAGAGAGGCTGAATACCGCACTGAGTCAATGCGGTCTTAGCCTCTCTGGTCTCAACACTGTCTGATTTTGGATTTTTTTTTTTTTTCCAAAATCAGACTTGACACCAGAGAGGCTGAATACCGCACTGAGTCAATGCGGTCTTAGCCTCTCTGGTGTCAACACTCTGTCTGATTTTGGATTTTTTTTTTTTCCAAAATCAGACTTGACACCAGAGAGGCTGAATACCGCACTGAGTCAATGCGGTCTTAGCCTCTCTGGTGTCAACACTCTGTCTGATTTTGGATTTTTTTTTTTTTTTTTTTTTTTCCAAAATCAGACTTGACACCAGAGAGGCTGAATACCGCACTGAGTCAATGCGGTCTTAGCCTCTCTGGTCTCAACACTGTCTGATTTTGGATTTTTTTTCTTTTTCCAAAATCAGACTTGACACCAGAGAGGCTGAATACCGCACTGAGTCAATGCGGTCTTAGCCTCTCTGGTCTCAACACTCTGTCTGATTTTGGATTTTTTTTTTTTTTTGTTCCAAAATCAGACTTGACACCAGAGAGGCTGAATACCGCACTGAGTCAATGCGCTCTTAGCCTCTCTGGTGTCAACACTGTCTGATTTTGGATTTTTTTTTTTTTCCAAAATCAGACTTGACACCAGAGAGGCTGAATACCGCACTGAGTCAATGCGGTCTTAGCCTCTCTGGTCTCAACACTCTGTCTGATTTTGGATTTTTTTTTTTTTTTTCCAAAATCAGACTTGACACCAGAGAGGCTGAATACCGCACTGAGTCAATGCGGTCTTAGCCTCTCTGGTCTCAACACTCTGTCTGATTTTGGATTTTTTTTTTTTTTTTTCCAAAATCAGACTTGACACCAGAGAGGCTGCATACCGCACTGAGTCAATGCGCTCTTAGCCTCTCTGGTCTCAACACTCTGTCTGATTTTGGATTTTTTTTTTTTTCCAAAATCAGACTTGACACCAGAGAGGCTGAATACCGCACTGAGTCAATGCGGTCTTAGCCTCTCTGGTGTCAACACTCTGTCTGATTTTGGATTTTTTTTTTTTTTTTCAAAAATCAGACTTGACACCAGAGAGGCTGAATACCGCACTGAGTCAATGCGGTCTTAGCCTCTCTGGTGTCAACACTGTCTGATTTTGGATTTTTTTTTTTTTTTCCAAAATCAGACTTGACACCAGAGAGGCTGAATACCGCACTGAGTCAATGCGGTCTTAGCCTCTCTGGTCTCAACACTCTGTCTGATTTTGGATTTTTTTTTTTTTTTCCAAAATCAGACTTGACACCAGAGAGGCTGAATACCGCACTGAGTCAATGCGGTCTTAGCCTCTCTGGTGTCAACACTCTGTCTGATTTTGGATTTTTTTTTTCCAAAATCAGACTTGACACCAGAGAGGCTGAATACCGCACTGAGTCAATGCGGTCTTAGCCTCTCTGGTGTCAACACTCTGTCTGATTTTGGATTTTTTTTTTTTTTTTTTCAAAAATCAGACTTGACACCAGAGAGGCTGAATACCGCACTGAGTCAATGCGGTCTTAGCCTCTCTGGTCTCAACACTCTGTCTGATTTTGGATTTTTTTTTTTTTTTTTTCCAAAATCAGACTTGACACCAGAGAGGCTGAATACCGCACTGAGTCAATGCGCTCTTAGCCTCTCTGGTGTCAACACTGTCTGATTTTGGATTTTTTTTTTTTTTTCCAAAATCAGACTTGACACCAGAGAGGCTGAATACCGCACTGAGTCAATGCGGTCTTAGCCTCTCTGGTCTCAACACTCTGTCTGATTTTGGATTTTTTTTTTTTTTTCCAAAATCAGACTTGACACCAGAGAGGCTGAATACCGCACTGAGTCAATGCGGTCTTAGCCTCTCTGGTCTCAACACTCTGTCTGATTTTGGATTTTTTTTTTTTTTTTTTCCAAAATCAGACTTGACACCAGAGAGGCTGCATACCGCACTGAGTCAATGCGCTCTTAGCCTCTCTGGTCTCAACACTCTGTCTGATTTTGGATTTTTTTTTTTTTTCCAAAATCAGACTTGACACCAGAGAGGCTGAATACCGCACTGAGTCAATGCGGTCTTAGCCTCTCTGGTGTCAACACTCTGTCTGATTTTGGATTTTTTTTTTTTTTTTCAAAAATCAGACTTGACACCAGAGAGGCTGAATACCGCACTGAGTCAATGCGGTCTTAGCCTCTCTGGTCTCAACACTCTGTCTGATTTTGGATTTTTTTTTTTTTTTTTTTTTTTCCAAAATCAGACTTGACACCAGAGAGGCTGAATACCGCACTGAGTCAATGCGGTCTTAGCCTCTCTGGTCTCAACACTGTCTGATTTTGGATTTTTTTTTTTTTTCCAAAATCAGACTTGACACCAGAGAGGCTGAATACCGCACTGAGTCAATGCGGTCTTAGCCTCTCTGGTCTCAACACTCTGTCTGATTTTGGATTTTTTTTTTTTTTTTCCAAAATCAGACTTGACACCAGAGAGGCTGAATACCGCACTGAGTCAATGCGGTCTTAGCCTCTCTGGTCTCAACACTCTGTCTGATTTTGGATTTTTTTTTTTTTTTTTTCCAAAATCAGACTTGACACCAGAGAGGCTGCATACCGCACTGAGTCAATGCGCTCTTAGCCTCTCTGGTCTCAACACTCTGTCTGATTTTGGATTTTTTTTTTTTTCCAAAATCAGACTTGACACCAGAGAGGCTGAATACCGCACTGAGTCAATGCGGTCTTAGCCTCTCTGGTGTCAACACTCTGTCTGATTTTGGATTTTTTTTTTTTTTTTCAAAAATCAGACTTGACACCAGAGAGGCTGAATACCGCACTGAGTCAATGCGGTCTTAGCCTCTCTGGTCTCAACACTCTGTCTGATTTTGGATTTTTTTTTTTTTTTTTTTTTTTCCAAAATCAGACTTGACACCAGAGAGGCTGAATACCGCACTGAGTCAATGCGGTCTTAGCCTCTCTGGTCTCAACACTGTCTGATTTTGGATTTTTTTTTTTTTTCCAAAATCAGACTTGACACCAGAGAGGCTGAATACCGCACTGAGTCAATGCGGTCTTAGCCTCTCTGGTGTCAACACTCTGTCTGATTTTGGATTTTTTTTTTTCCAAAATCAGACTTGACACCAGAGAGGCTGAATACCGCACTGAGTCAATGCGGTCTTAGCCTCTCTGGTGTCAACACTCTGTCTGATTTTGGATTTTTTTTTTTTTTTTTTTTTTTCCAAAATCAGACTTGACACCAGAGAGGCTGAATACCGCACTGAGTCAATGCGGTCTTAGCCTCTCTGGTCTCAACACTGTCTGATTTTGGATTTTTTTTCTTTTTCCAAAATCAGACTTGACACCAGAGAGGCTGAATACCGCACTGAGTCAATGCGGTCTTAGCCTCTCTGGTCTCAACACTCTGTCTGATTTTGGATTTTTTTTTTTTTTTGTTCCAAAATCAGACTTGACACCAGAGAGGCTGAATACCGCACTGAGTCAATGCGCTCTTAGCCTCTCTGGTGTCAACACTGTCTGATTTTGGATTTTTTTTTTTTTCCAAAATCAGACTTGACACCAGAGAGGCTGAATACCGCACTGAGTCAATGCGGTCTTAGCCTCTCTGGTCTCAACACTCTGTCTGATTTTGGATTTTTTTTTTTTTTTTTTCCAAAATCAGACTTGACACCAGAGAGGCTGAATACCGCACTGAGTCAATGCGGTCTTAGCCTCTCTGGTCTCAACACTCTGTCTGATTTTGGATTTTTTTTTTTTTTTTTTCCAAAATCAGACTTGACACCAGAGAGGCTGCATACCGCACTGAGTCAATGCGCTCTTAGCCTCTCTGGTCTCAACACTCTGTCTGATTTTGGATTTTTTTTTTTTTTTTTTTTTTCCAAAATCAGACTTGACACCAGAGAGGCTGAATACCGCACTGAGTCAATGCGGTCTTAGCCTCTCTGGTCTCAACACTCTGTCTGATTTTGGATTTTTTTTTTTTTTTTTCCAAAATCAGACTTGACACCAGAGAGGCTGAATACCGCACTGAGTCAATGCGGTCTTAGCCTCTCTGGTCTCAACACTCTGTCTGATTTTGGATTTTTTTTTTTTTTTTTTCCAAAATCAGACTTGACACCAGAGAGGCTGAATACCGCACTGAGTCAATGCGCTCTTAGCCTCTCTGGTCTCAACACTGTCTGATTTTGGATTTTTTTTTTTTTTCCAAAATCAGACTTGACACCAGAGAGGCTGAATACCGCACTGAGTCAATGCGGTCTTAGCCTCTCTGGTGTCAACACTGTGTCTGATTTTGGATTTTTTTTTTTTTCCCAAAATCAGACTTGACACCAGAGAGGCTGAATACCGCACTGAGTCAATGCGGTCTTAGCCTCTCTGGTCTCAACACTCTGTCTGATTTTGGATTTTTTTTTTTTCCAAAATCAGACTTGACACCAGAGAGGCTGAATACCGCACTGAGTCAATGCGGTCTTAGCCTCTCTGGTCTCAACACTCTGTCTGATTTTGGATTTTTTTTTTTTTTGTTCCAAAATCAGACTTGACACCAGAGAGGCTGAATACCGCACTGACTCAATGCGCTCTTAGCCTCTCTGGTGTCAACACTGTCTGATTTTGGATTTTTTTTTTTTTCCAAAATCAGACTTGACACCAGAGAGGCTGAATACCGCACTGAGTCAATGCGGTCTTAGCCTCTCTGGTCTCAACACTCTGTCTGATTTTGGATTTTTTTTTTTTTTTTTCCAAAATCAGACTTGACACCAGAGAGGCTGAATACCGCACTGAGTCAATGCGGTCTTAGCCTCTCTGGTCTCAACACTCTGTCTGATTTTGGATTTTTTTTTTTTTTTTCCAAAATCAGACTTGACACCAGAGAGGCTGAATACCGCACTGAGTCAATGCGGTCTTAGCCTCTCTGGTCTCAACACTCTGTCTGATTTTGGATTTTTTTTTTTTTTTTTTCCAAAATCAGACTTGACACCAGAGAGGCTGCATACCGCACTGAGTCAATGCGCTCTTAGCCTCTCTGGTCTCAACACTCTGTCTGATTTTGGATTTTTTTTTTTTTCCAAAATCAGACTTGACACCAGAGAGGCTGAATACCGCACTGAGTCAATGCGGTCTTAGCCTCTCTGGTGTCAACACTCTGTCTGATTTTGGATTTTTTTTTTTTTTTTCAAAAATCAGACTTGACACCAGAGAGGCTGAATACCGCACTGAGTCAATGCGGTCTTAGCCTCTCTGGTCTCAACACTCTGTCTGATTTTGGATTTTTTTTTTTTTTTTTTTTTCCAAAATCAGACTTGACACCAGAGAGGCTGAATACCGCACTGAGTCAATGCGGTCTTAGCCTCTCTGGTCTCAACACTGTCTGATTTTGGATTTTTTTTTTTTTTCCAAAATCAGACTTGACACCAGAGAGGCTGAATACCGCACTGAGTCAATGCGGTCTTAGCCTCTCTGGTGTCAACACTCTGTCTGATTTTGGATTTTTTTTTTTCCAAAATCAGACTTGACACCAGAGAGGCTGAATACCGCACTGAGTCAATGCGGTCTTAGCCTCTCTGGTGTCAACACTCTGTCTGATTTTGGATTTTTTTTTTTTTTTTTTTTTTCCAAAATCAGACTTGACACCAGAGAGGCTGAATACCGCACTGAGTCAATGCGGTCTTAGCCTCTCTGGTCTCAACACTGTCTGATTTTGGATTTTTTTTCTTTTTCCAAAATCAGACTTGACACCAGAGAGGCTGAATACCGCACTGAGTCAATGCGGTCTTAGCCTCTCTGGTCTCAACACTCTGTCTGATTTTGGATTTTTTTTTTTTTTTGTTCCAAAATCAGACTTGACACCAGAGAGGCTGAATACCGCACTGAGTCAATGCGCTCTTAGCCTCTCTGGTGTCAACACTGTCTGATTTTGGATTTTTTTTTTTTTTCCAAAATCAGACTTGACACCAGAGAGGCTGAATACCGCACTGAGTCAATGCGGTCTTAGCCTCTCTGGTCTCAACACTCTGTCTGATTTTGGATTTTTTTTTTTTTTTTTCCAAAATCAGACTTGACACCAGAGAGGCTGAATACCGCACTGAGTCAATGCGGTCTTAGCCTCTCTGGTCTCAACACTCTGTCTGATTTTGGATTTTTTTTTTTTTTTTTTCCAAAATCAGACTTGACACCAGAGAGGCTGCATACCGCACTGAGTCAATGCGCTCTTAGCCTCTCTGGTCTCAACACTCTGTCTGATTTTGGATTTTTTTTTTTTTCCAAAATCAGACTTGACACCAGAGAGGCTGAATACCGCACTGAGTCAATGCGGTCTTAGCCTCTCTGGTGTCAACACTCTGTCTGATTTTGGATTTTTTTTTTTTTTTTCAAAAATCAGACTTGACACCAGAGAGGCTGAATACCGCACTGAGTCAATGCGCTCTTAGCCTCTCTGGTGTCAACACTGTCTGATTTTGGATTTTTTTTTTTTTTTCCAAAATCAGACTTGACACCAGAGAGGCTGAATACCGCACTGAGTCAATGCGGTCTTAGCCTCTCTGGTCTCAACACTCTGTCTGATTTTGGATTTTTTTTTTTTTTTCCAAAATCAGACTTGACACCAGAGAGGCTGAATACCGCACTGAGTCAATGCGGTCTTAGCCTCTCTGGTGTCAACACTCTGTCTGATTTTGGATTTTTTTTTTCCAAAATCAGACTTGACACCAGAGAGGCTGAATACCGCACTGAGTCAATGCGGTCTTAGCCTCTCTGGTCTCAACACTCTGTCTGATTTTGGATTTTTTTTTTTTTTTTCCAAAATCAGACTTGACACCAGAGAGGCTGAATACCGCACTGAGTCAATGCGGTCTTAGCCTCTCTGGTCTCAACACTCTGTCTGATTTTGGATTTTTTTTTTTTTTTTTTCCAAAATCAGACTTGACACCAGAGAGGCTGCATACCGCACTGAGTCAATGCGCTCTTAGCCTCTCTGGTCTCAACACTCTGTCTGATTTTGGATTTTTTTTTTTTTTCCAAAATCAGACTTGACACCAGAGAGGCTGAATACCGCACTGAGTCAATGCGGTCTTAGCCTCTCTGGTGTCAACACTCTGTCTGATTTTGGATTTTTTTTTTTTTTTTCAAAAATCAGACTTGACACCAGAGAGGCTGAATGCCGCACTGAGTCAATGCGGTCTTAGCCTCTCTGGTCTCAACACTCTGTCTGATTTTGGATTTTTTTTTTTTTTTTTCCAAAATCAGACTTGACACCAGAGAGGCTGAATACCGCACTGAGTCAATGCGGTCTTAGCCTCTCTGGTCTCAACACTCTGTCTGATTTTGGATTTTTTTTTTTTTTTTCCAAAATCAGACTTGACACCAGAGAGGCTGAATACCGCACTGAGTCAATGCGGTCTTAGCCTCTCTGGTCTCAACACTCTGTCTGATTTTGGATTTTTTTTTTTTTTTTTCCAAAATCAGACTTGACACCAGAGAGGCTGCATACCGCACTAAGTCAATGCGCTCTTAGCCTCTCTGGTCTCAACACTCTGTCTGATTTTGGATTTTTTTTTTTTTTCCAAAATCAGACTTGACACCAGAGAGGCTGAATACCGCACTGAGTCAATGCGGTCTTAGCCTCTCTGGTGTCAACACTCTGTCTGATTTTGGATTTTTTTTTTTTTTTTCAAAAATCAGACTTGACACCAGAGAGGCTGAATACCGCACTGAGTCAATGCGGTCTTAGCCTCTCTGGTCTCAACACTCTGTCTGATTTTGGATTTTTTTTTTTTTTTTTTTTTTCCAAAATCAGACTTGACACCAGAGAGGCTGAATACCGCACTGAGTCAATGCGGTCTTAGCCTCTCTGGTCTCAACACTGTCTGATTTTGGATTTTTTTTTTTTTTTCCAAAATCAGACTTGACACCAGAGAGGCTGAATACCGCACTGAGTCAATGCGGTCTTAGCCTCTCTGGTGTCAACACTCTGTCTGATTTTGGATTTTTTTTTTTTCCAAAATCAGACTTGACACCAGAGAGGCTGAATACCGCACTGAGTCAATGCGGTCTTAGCCTCTCTGGTCTCAACACTCTGTCTGATTTTGGATTTTTTTTTTTTTTTGTTCCAAAATCAGACTTGACACCAGAGAGGCTGAATACCGCACTGAGTCAATGCGCTCTTAGCCTCTCTGGTGTCAACACTGTCTGATTTTGGATTTTTTTTTTTTTCCAAAATCAGACTTGACACCAGAGAGGCTGAATACCGCACTGAGTCAATGCGGTCTTAGCCTCTCTGGTCTCAACACTCTGTCTGATTTTGGATTTTTTTTTTTTTTTTTCCAAAATCAGACTTGACACCAGAGAGGCTGAATACCGCACTGAGTCAATGCGGTCTTAGCCTCTCTGGTCTCAACACTCTGTCTGATTTTGGATTTTTTTTTTTTTTTTTTCCAAAATCAGACTTGACACCAGAGAGGCTGCATACCGCACTGAGTCAATGCGCTCTTAGCCTCTCTGGTCTCAACACTCTGTCTGATTTTGGATTTTTTTTTTTTTTTTTTTTTTCCCAAAATCAGACTTGACACCAGAGAGGCTGAATACCGCACTGAGTCAATGCGGTCTTAGCCTCTCTGGTCTCAACACTGTCTGATTTTGGATTTTTTTTTTTTTTTCCAAAATCAGACTTGACACCAGAGAGGCTGAATACCGCACTGAGTCAATGCGGTCTTAGCCTCTCTGGTCTCAACACTCTGTCTGATTTTGGATTTTTTTTTTTTTTGTTCCAAAATCAGACTTGACACCAGAGAGGCTGAATACCGCACTGAGTCAATGCGCTCTTAGCCTCTCTGGTGTCAACACTGTCTGATTTTGGATTTTTTTTTTTTTCCAAAATCAGACTTGACACCAGAGAGGCTGAATACCGCACTGAGTCAATGCGGTCTTAGCCTCTCTGGTCTCAACACTCTGTCTGATTTTGGATTTTTTTTTTTTTTTTTCCAAAATCAGACTTGACACCAGAGAGGCTGAATACCGCACTGAGTCAATGCGGTCTTAGCCTCTCTGGTCTCAACACTCTGTCTGATTTTGGATTTTTTTTTTTTTTTTCCAAAATCAGACTTGACACCAGAGAGGCTGAATACCGCACTGAGTCAATGCGGTCTTAGCCTCTCTGGTCTCAACACTCTGTCTGATTTTGGATTTTTTTTTTTTTTTTTTCCAAAATCAGACTTGACACCAGAGAGGCTGCATACCGCACTGAGTCAATGCGCTCTTAGCCTCTCTGGTCTCAACACTCTGTCTGATTTTGGATTTTTTTTTTTTTCCAAAATCAGACTTGACACCAGAGAGGCTGAATACCGCACTGAGTCAATGCGGTCTTAGCCTCTCTGGTGTCAACACTCTGTCTGATTTTGGATTTTTTTTTTTTTTTTCAAAAATCAGACTTGACACCAGAGAGGCTGAATACCGCACTGAGTCAATGCGGTCTTAGCCTCTCTGGTCTCAACACTCTGTCTGATTTTGGATTTTTTTTTTTTTTTTTTTTTTCCAAAATCAGACTTGACACCAGAGAGGCTGAATACCGCACTGAGTCAATGCGGTCTTAGCCTCTCTGGTCTCAACACTGTCTGATTTTGGATTTTTTTTTTTTTTTCCAAAATCAGACTTGACACCAGAGAGGCTGAATACCGCACTGAGTCAATGCGGTCTTAGCCTCTCTGGTGTCAACACTCTGTCTGATTTTGGATTTTTTTTTTTCCAAAATCAGACTTGACACCAGAGAGGCTGAATACCGCACTGAGTCAATGCGGTCTTAGCCTCTCTGGTGTCAACACTCTGTCTGATTTTGGATTTTTTTTTTTTTTTTTTTTTTCCAAAATCAGACTTGACACCAGAGAGGCTGAATACCGCACTGAGTCAATGCGGTCTTAGCCTCTCTGGTCTCAACACTGTCTGATTTTGGATTTTTTTTCTTTTTCCAAAATCAGACTTGACACCAGAGAGGCTGAATACCGCACTGAGTCAATGCGGTCTTAGCCTCTCTGGTCTCAACACTCTGTCTGATTTTGGATTTTTTTTTTTTTTTGTTCCAAAATCAGACTTGACACCAGAGAGGCTGAATACCGCACTGAGTCAATGCGCTCTTAGCCTCTCTGGTGTCAACACTGTCTGATTTTGGATTTTTTTTTTTTTCCAAAATCAGACTTGACACCAGAGAGGCTGAATACCGCACTGAGTCAATGCGGTCTTAGCCTCTCTGGTCTCAACACTCTGTCTGATTTTGGATTTTTTTTTTTTTTTTTACAAAATCAGACTTGACACCAGAGAGGCTGAATACCGCACTGAGTCAATGCGGTCTTAGCCTCTCTGGTCTCAACACTCTGTCTGATTTTGGATTTTTTTTTTTTTTTTTTCCAAAATCAGACTTGACACCAGAGAGGCTGCATACCGCACTGAGTCAATGCGCTCTTAGCCTCTCTGGTCTCAACACTCTGTCTGATTTTGGATTTTTTTTTTTTTTCCAAAATCAGACTTGACACCAGAGAGGCTGAATACCGCACTGAGTCAATGCGGTCTTAGCCTCTCTGGTCTCAACACTCTGTCTGATTTTGGATTTTTTTTTTTTTTTTTCCAAAATCAGACTTGACACCAGAGAGGCTGAATACTGCACTGAGTCAATGCGCTCTTAGCCTCTCTGGTGTCAACACTGTCTGATTTTGGATTTTTTTTTTTTTTTCCAAAATCAGACTTGACACCAGAGAGGCTGAATACCGCACTGAGTCAATGCGGTCTTAGCCTCTCTGGTCTCAACACTCTGTCTGATTTTGGATTTTTTTTTTTTTTTCCAAAATCAGACTTGACACCAGAGAGGCTGAATACCGCACTGAGTCAATGCGGTCTTAGCCTCTCTGGTGTCAACACTCTGTCTGATTTTGGATTTTTTTTTTTTTTTTTTCAAAAATCAGACTTGACACCAGAGAGGCTGAATACCGCACTGAGTCAATGCGGTCTTAGCCTCTCTGGTCTCAACACTCTGTCTGATTTTGGATTTTTTTTTTTTTTTTTTCCAAAATCAGACTTGACACCAGAGAGGCTGAATACCGCACTGAGTCAATGCGCTCTTAGCCTCTCTGGTGTCAACACTGTCTGATTTTGGATTTTTTTTTTTTTTTCCAAAATCAGACTTGACACCAGAGAGGCTGAATACCGCACTGAGTCAATGCGGTCTTAGCCTCTCTGGTCTCAACACTCTGTCTGATTTTGGATTTTTTTTTTTTTTTCCAAAATCAGACTTGACACCAGAGAGGCTGAATACCGCACTGAGTCAATGCGGTCTTAGCCTCTCTGGTGTCAACACTCTGTCTGATTTTGGATTTTTTTTTTTCCAAAATCAGACTTGACACCAGAGAGGCTGAATACCGCACTGAGTCAATGCGGTCTTAGCCTCTCTGGTGTCAACACTCTGTCTGATTTTGGATTTTTTTTTTTTTTTTTCCAAAATCAGACTTGACACCAGAGAGGCTGAATGCCGCACTGAGTCAATGCGGTCTTAGCCTCTCTGGTCTCAACACTCTGTCTGATTTTGGATTTTTTTTTTTTTTTTTTTCCAAAATCAGACTTGACACCAGAGAGGCTGAATACCGCACTGAGTCAATGCGGTCTTAGCCTCTCTGGTGTCAACACTGTGTCTGATTTTGGATTTTTTTTTTTTTCCCAAAATCAGACTTGACACCAGAGAGGCTGAATACCGCACTGAGTCAATGCGGTCTTAGCCTCTCTGGTCTCAACACTCTGTCTGATTTTGGATTTTTTTTTTTTCCAAAATCAGACTTGACACCAGAGAGGCTGAATACCGCACTGAGTCAATGCGGTCTTAGCCTCTCTGGTGTCAACACTCTGTCTGATTTTGGATTTTTTTTTTTTTTTTCCAAAATCAGACTTGACACCAGAGAGGCTGAATACCGCACTGAGTCAATGCGGTCTTAGCCTCTCTGGTCTCAACACTGTCTGATTTTGGATTTTTTTTTTTTTTTTCAAAAATCAGACTTGACACCAGAGAGGCTGAATACCGCACTGAGTCAATGCGGTCTTAGCCTCTCTGGTCTCAACACTCTGTCTGATTTTGGATTTTTTTTTTTTTCCAAAATCAGACTTGACACCAGAGAGGCTGAATACCGCACTGAGTCAATGCGGTCTTAGCCTCTCTGGTGTCAACACTCTGTCTGATTTTGGATTTTTTTTTTTTCCAAAATCAGACTTGACACCAGAGAGGCTGAATACCGCACTGAGTCAATGCGGTCTTAGCCTCTCTGGTCTCAACACTCTGTCTGATTTTGGATTTTTTTTTTTTTTTTTTTTCCAAAATCAGACTTGACACCAGAGAGGCTGAATACCGCACTGAGTCAATGCGGTCTTAGCCTCTCTGGTCTCAACACTGTCTGATTTTGGATTTTTTTTTTTTTTCCAAAATCAGACTTGACACCAGAGAGGCTGAATACCGCACTGAGTCAATGCGGTCTTAGCCTCTCTGGTCTCAACACTCTGTCTGATTTTGGATTTTTTTTTTTTTCCAAAATCAGACTTGACACCAGAGAGGCTGAATACCGCACTGAGTCAATGCGGTCTTAGCCTCTCTGGTCTCAACACTCTGTCTGATTTTGGATTTTTTTTTTTTTCCAAAATCAGACTTGACACCAGAGAGGCTGAATACCGCACTGAGTCAATGCGGTCTTAGCCTCTCTGGTGTCAACACTCTGTCTGATTTTGGATTTTTTTTTTTTTTTTCCAAAATCAGACTTGACACCAGAGAGGCTGAATACCGCACTGAGTCAATGCGGTCTTAGCCTCTCTGGTCTCAACACTGTCTGATTTTGGATTTTTTTTTTTTTTTTCCAAAATCAGACTTGACACCAGAGAGGCTGAATACCGCACTGAGTCAATGCGGTCTTAGCCTCTCTGGTCTCAACACTCTGTCTGATTTTGGATTTTTTTTTTTTTTCCAAAATCAGACTTGACACCAGAGAGGCCGAATACCGCACTGAGTCAATGCGGTCTTAGCCTCTCTGGTCTCAACACTCTGTCTGATTTTGGATTTTTTTTTTTTTTTTTCCAAAATCAGACTTGACACCAGAGAGGCTGAATACCGCACTGAGTCAATGCGGTCTTAGCCTCTCTGGTGTCAACACTCTGTCTGATTTTGGATTTTTTTTTTTTTTCCAAAATCAGACTTGACACCAGAGAGGCTGAATACCGCACTGAGTCAATGCGGTCTTAGCCTCTCTGGTGTCAACACTCTGTCTGATTTTGGATTTTTTTTCTTTTTTCCAAAATCAGACTTGACACCAGAGAGGCTGAATACCGCACTGAGTCAATGCGGTCTTAGCCTCTCTGGTGTCAACACTCTGTCTGATTTTGGATTTTTTTTTTTTTCCAAAATCAGACTTGACACCAGAGAGGCTGAATACCGCACTGAGTCAATGCGGTCTTAGCCTCTCTGGTGTCAACACTCTGTCTGATTTTGGATTTTTTTTTTTTTCCAAAATCAGACTTGACACCAGAGAGGCTGAATACCGCACTGAGTCAATGCGGTCTTAGCCTCTCTGGTGTCAACACTCTGTCTGATTTTGGATTTTTTTTTTTTTTTTCAAAAATCAGACTTGACACCAGAGAGGCTGAATACCGCACTGAGTCAATGCGGTCTTAGCCTCTCTGGTCTCAACACTGTCTGATTTTGGATTTTTTTTTTTTTTCCAAAATCAGACTTGACACCAGAGAGGCTGAATACCGCACTGAGTCAATGCGGTCTTAGCCTCTCTGGTGTCAACACTCTGTCTGATTTTGGATTTTTTTTTTTTCCAAAATCAGACTTGACACCAGAGAGGCTGAATAGCGCACTGAGTCAATGCGGTCTTAGCCTCTCTGGTGTCAACACTCTGTCTGATTTTGGATTTTTTTTTTTTTTTTTTTTTTTCCAAAATCAGACTTGACACCAGAGAGGCTGAATACCGCACTGAGTCAATGCGGTCTTAGCCTCTCTGGTCTCAACACTGTCTGATTTTGGATTTTTTTTCTTTTTCCAAAATCAGACTTGACACCAGAGAGGCTGAATACCGCACTGAGTCAATGCGGTCTTAGCCTCTCTGGTCTCAACACTCTGTCTGATTTTGGATTTTTTTTTTTTTTTGTTCCAAAATCAGACTTGACACCAGAGAGGCTGAATACCGCACTGAGTCAATGCGCTCTTAGCCTCTCTGGTGTCAACACTGTCTGATTTTGGATTTTTTTTTTTTTCCAAAATCAGACTTGACACCAGAGAGGCTGAATACCGCACTGAGTCAATGCGGTCTTAGCCTCTCTGGTCTCAACACTCTGTCTGATTTTGGATTTTTTTTTTTTTTTTTCCAAAATCAGACTTGACACCAGAGAGGCTGAATACCGCACTGAGTCAATGCGGTCTTAGCCTCTCTGGTCTCAACACTCTGTCTGATTTTGGATTTTTTTTTTTTTTTTTCCAAAATCAGACTTGACACCAGAGAGGCTGCATACCGCACTGAGTCAATGCGCTCTTAGCCTCTCTGGTCTCAACACTCTGTCTGATTTTGGATTTTTTTTTTTTTTCCAAAATCAGACTTGACACCAGAGAGGCTGAATACCGCACTGAGTCAATGCGGTCTTAGCCTCTCTGGTCTCAACACTCTGTCTGATTTTGGATTTTTTTTTTTTTTTTTCCAAAATCAGACTTGACACCAGAGAGGCTGAATACCGCACTGAGTCAATGCGCTCTTAGCCTCTCTGGTGTCAACACTGTCTGATTTTGGATTTTTTTTTTTTTTTCCAAAATCAGACTTGACACCAGAGAGGCTGAATACCGCACTGAGTCAATGCGGTCTTAGCCTCTCTGGTCTCAACACTCTGTCTGATTTTGGATTTTTTTTTTTTTTTCCAAAATCAGACTTGACACCAGAGAGGCTGAATACCGCACTGAGTCAATGCGGTCTTAGCCTCTCTGGTGTCAACACTCTGTCTGATTTTGGATTTTTTTTTTTTTTTTTCAAAAATCAGACTTGACACCAGAGAGGCTGAATACCGCACTGAGTCAATGCGGTCTTAGCCTCTCTGGTCTCAACACTCTGTCTGATTTTGGATTTTTTTTTTTTTTTTTTCCAAAATCAGACTTGACACCAGAGAGGCTGAATACCGCACTGAGTCAATGCGCTCTTAGCCTCTCTGGTGTCAACACTGTCTGATTTTGGATTTTTTTTTTTTTTTCCAAAATCAGACTTGACACCAGAGAGGCTGAATACCGCACTGAGTCAATGCGGTCTTAGCCTCTCTGGTCTCAACACTCTGTCTGATTTTGGATTTTTTTTTTTTTTTCCAAAATCAGACTTGACACCAGAGAGGCTGAATACCGCACTGAGTCAATGCGGTCTTAGCCTCTCTGGTGTCAACACTCTGTCTGATTTTGGATTTTTTTTTTTCCAAAATCAGACTTGACACCAGAGAGGCTGAATACCGCACTGAGTCAATGCGGTCTTAGCCTCTCTGGTGTCAACACTCTGTCTGATTTTGGATTTTTTTTTTTTTTTTTCCAAAATCAGACTTGACACCAGAGAGGCTGAATGCCGCACTGAGTCAATGCGGTCTTAGCCTCTCTGGTCTCAACACTCTGTCTGATTTTGGATTTTTTTTTTTTTTTTTTTTCCAAAATCAGACTTGACACCAGAGAGGCTGAATACCGCACTGAGTCAATGCGGTCTTAGCCTCTCTGGTGTCAACACTGTGTCTGATTTTGGATTTTTTTTTTTTTCCCAAAATCAGACTTGACACCAGAGAGGCTGAATACCGCACTGAGTCAATGCGGTCTTAGCCTCTCTGGTCTCAACACTCTGTCTGATTTTGGATTTTTTTTTTTTCCAAAATCAGACTTGACACCAGAGAGGCTGAATACCGCACTGAGTCAATGCGGTCTTAGCCTCTCTGGTGTCAACACTCTGTCTGATTTTGGATTTTTTTTTTTTTTTTCCAAAATCAGACTTGACACCAGAGAGGCTGAATACCGCACTGAGTCAATGCGGTCTTAGCCTCTCTGGTCTCAACACTGTCTGATTTTGGATTTTTTTTTTTTTTTTCAAAAATCAGACTTGACACCAGAGAGGCTGAATACCGCACTGAGTCAATGCGGTCTTAGCCTCTCTGGTCTCAACACTCTGTCTGATTTTGGATTTTTTTTTTTTTCCAAAATCAGACTTGACACCAGAGAGGCTGAATACCGCACTGAGTCAATGCGGTCTTAGCCTCTCTGGTGTCAACACTCTGTCTGATTTTGGATTTTTTTTTTTTCCAAAATCAGACTTGACACCAGAGAGGCTGAATACCGCACTGAGTCAATGCGGTCTTAGCCTCTCTGGTCTCAACACTCTGTCTGATTTTGGATTTTTTTTTTTTTTTTTTTCCAAAATCAGACTTGACACCAGAGAGGCTGAATACCGCACTGAGTCAATGCGGTCTTAGCCTCTCTGGTCTCAACACTGTCTGATTTTGGATTTTTTTTTTTTTTCCAAAATCAGACTTGACACCAGAGAGGCTGAATACCGCACTGAGTCAATGCGGTCTTAGCCTCTCTGGTGTCAACACTGTGTCTGATTTTGGATTTTTTTTTTTTTCCAAAATCAGACTTGACACCAGAGAGGCTGAATACCGCACTGAGTCAATGCGGTCTTAGCCTCTCTGGTCTCAACACTCTGTCTGATTTTGGATTTTTTTTTTTTTCCAAAATCAGACTTGACACCAGAGAGGCTGAATACCGCACTGAGTCAATGCGGTCTTAGCCTCTCTGGTGTCAACACTCTGTCTGATTTTGGATTTTTTTTTTTTTTTTCCAAAATCAGACTTGACACCAGAGAGGCTGAATACCGCACTGAGTCAATGCGGTCTTAGCCTCTCTGGTCTCAACACTGTCTGATTTTGGATTTTTTTTTTTTTTTTCCAAAATCAGACTTGACACCAGAGAGGCTGAATACCGCACTGAGTCAATGCGGTCTTAGCCTCTCTGGTCTCAACACTCTGTCTGATTTTGGATTTTTTTTTTTTTTCCAAAATCAGACTTGACACCAGAGAGGCCGAATACCGCACTGAGTCAATGCGGTCTTAGCCTCTCTGGTCTCAACACTCTGTCTGATTTTGGATTTTTTTTTTTTTTTTTCCAAAATCAGACTTGACACCAGAGAGGCTGAATACCGCACTGAGTCAATGCGGTCTTAGCCTCTCTGGTGTCAACACTCTGTCTGATTTTGGATTTTTTTTTTTTTTCCAAAATCAGACTTGACACCAGAGAGGCTGAATACCGCACTGAGTCAATGCGGTCTTAGCCTCTCTGGTGTCAACACTCTGTCTGATTTTGGATTTTTTTTCTTTTTTCCAAAATCAGACTTGACACCAGAGAGGCTGAATACCGCACTGAGTCAATGCGGTCTTAGCCTCTCTGGTGTCAACACTCTGTCTGATTTTGGATTTTTTTTTTTTTCCAAAATCAGACTTGACACCAGAGAGGCTGAATACCGCACTGAGTCAATGCGGTCTTAGCCTCTCTGGTGTCAACACTCTGTCTGATTTTGGATTTTTTTTTTTTTTTTTCCAAAATCAGACTTGACACCAGAGAGGCTGAATACCGCACTGAGTCAATGCGGTCTTAGCCTCTCTGGTCTCAACACTCTGTCTGATTTTGGATTTTTTTTTTTTTTTGTTCCAAAATCAGACTTGACACCAGAGAGGCTGAATACCGCACTGAGTCAATGCGCTCTTAGCCTCTCTGGTGTCAACACTGTCTGATTTTGGATTTTTTTTTTTTTCCAAAATCAGACTTGACACCAGAGAGGCTGAATACCGCACTGAGTCAATGCGGTCTTAGCCTCTCTGGTCTCAACACTCTGTCTGATTTTGGATTTTTTTTTTTTTTTTCCAAAATCAGACTTGACACCAGAGAGGCTGAATACCGCACTGAGTCAATGCGGTCTTAGCCTCTCTGGTCTCAACACTCTGTCTGATTTTGGATTTTTTTTTTTTTTTTTCCAAAATCAGACTTGACACCAGAGAGGCTGCATACCGCACTGAGTCAATGCGCTCTTAGCTTCTCTGGTCTCAACACTCTGTCTGATTTTGGATTTTTTTTTTTTTTTCAAAAATCAGACTTGACACCAGAGAGGCTGAATACCGCACTGAGTCAATGGGGTCTTAGCCTCTCTGGTCTCAACACTGTCTGATTTTGGATTTTTTTTTTTTTTCCAAAATCAGACTTGACACCAGAGAGGCTGAATACCGCACTGAGTCAATGCGGTCTTAGCCTCTCTGGTGTCAACACTGTGTCTGATTTTGGATTTTTTTTTTTTCCCCAAAATCAGACTTGACACCAGAGAGGCTGAATACCGCACTGAGTCAATGCGGTCTTAGCCTCTCTGGTCTCAACACTCTGTCTGATTTTGGATTTTTTTTTTTTTTTTTTCCAAAATCAGACTTGACACCAGAGAGGCTGAATACCGCACTGAGTCAATGCGCTCTTAGCCTCTCTGGTGTCAACACTGTCTGATTTTGGATTTTTTTTTTTTTTTCCAAAATCAGACTTGACACCAGAGAGGCTGAATACCGCACTGAGTCAATGCGGTCTTAGCCTCTCTGGTCTCAACACTCTGTCTGATTTTGGATTTTTTTTTTTTTTTCCAAAATCAGACTTGACACCAGAGAGGCTGAATACCGCACTGAGTCAATGCGGTCTTAGCCTCTCTGGTCTCAACACTGTCTGATTTTGGATTTTTTTTTTTTTTCCAAAATCAGACTTGACACCAGAGAGGCTGAATACCGCACTGAGTCAATGCGGTCTTAGCCTCTCTGGTGTCAACACTGTGTCTGATTTTGGATTTTTTTTTTTTTTTCCAAAATCAGACTTGACACCAGAGAGGCTGAATACCGCACTGAGTCAATGCGGTCTTAGCCTCTCTGGTGTCAACACTCTGTCTGATTTTGGATTTTTTTTTTTTTTTTCCAAAATCAGACTTGACACCAGAGAGGCTGAATACCGCACTGAGTCAATGCGGTCTTAGCCTCTCTGGTCTCAACACTGTCTGATTTTGGATTTTTTTTTTTTTTTTCCAAAATCAGACTTGACACCAGAGAGGCTGAATACCGCACTGAGTCAATGCGGTCTTAGCCTCTCTGGTCTCAACACTCTGTCTGATTTTGGATTTTTTTTTTTTTTCCAAAATCAGACTTGACACCAGAGAGGCCGAATACCGCACTGAGTCAATGCGGTCTTAGCCTCTCTGGTCTCAACACTCTGTCTGATTTTGGATTTTTTTTTTTTTTTTCCAAAATCAGACTTGACACCAGAGAGGCTGAATACCGCACTGAGTCAATGCGGTCTTAGCCTCTCTGGTGTCAACACTCTGTCTGATTTTGGATTTTTTTTTTTTTTCCAAAATCAGACTTGACACCAGAGAGGCTGAATACCGCACTGAGTCAATGCGGTCTTAGCCTCTCTGGTGTCAACACTCTGTCTGATTTTGGATTTTTTTTCTTTTTTCCAAAATCAGACTTGACACCAGAGAGGCTGAATACCGCACTGAGTCAATGCGGTCTTAGCCTCTCTGGTGTCAACACTCTGTCTGATTTTGGATTTTTTTTTTTTCCAAAATCAGACTTGACACCAGAGAGGCTGAATACCGCACTGAGTCAATGCGGTCTTAGCCTCTCTGGTGTCAACACTCTGTCTGATTTTGGATTATTTTTTTTTTTTTTCCAAAATCAGACTTGACACCAGAGAGGCTGAATACCGCACTGAGTCAATGCGGTCTTAGCCTCTCTGGTCTCAACACTCTGTCTGATTTTGGATTTTTTTTTTTTTTTTTTCCAAAATCAGACTTGACACCAGAGAGGCTGAATACCGCACTGAGTCAATGCGGTCTTAGCCTCTCTGGTCTCAACACTCTGTCTGATTTTGGATTTTTTTTTTTTTTTGTTCCAAAATCAGACTTGACACCAGAGAGGCTGAATACCGCACTGAGTCAATGCGCTCTTAGCCTCTCTGGTGTCAACACTGTCTGATTTTGGATTTTTTTTTTTTTCCAAAATCAGACTTGACACCAGAGAGGCTGAATACCGCACTGAGTCAATGCGGTCTTAGCCTCTCTGGTCTCAACACTCTGTCTGATTTTGGATTTTTTTTTTTTTTTTCCAAAATCAGACTTGACACCAGAGAGGCTGAATACCGCACTGAGTCAATGCGGTCTTAGCCTCTCTGGTCTCAACACTCTGTCTGATTTTGGATTTTTTTTTTTTTTTTTCCAAAATCAGACTTGACACCAGAGAGGCTGCATACCGCACTGAGTCAATGCGCTCTTAGCTTCTCTGGTCTCAACACTCTGTCTGATTTTGGATTTTTTTTTTTTTTTCAAAAATCAGACTTGACACCAGAGAGGCTGAATACCGCACTGAGTCAATGGGGTCTTAGCCTCTCTGGTCTCAACACTGTCTGATTTTGGATTTTTTTTTTTTTTCCAAAATCAGACTTGACACCAGAGAGGCTGAATACCGCACTGAGTCAATGCGGTCTTAGCCTCTCTGGTGTCAACACTGTGTCTGATTTTGGATTTTTTTTTTTTCCCCAAAATCAGACTTGACACCAGAGAGGCTGAATACCGCACTGAGTCAATGCGGTCTTAGCCTCTCTGGTCTCAACACTCTGTCTGATTTTGGATTTTTTTTTTTTTTTTTTCCAAAATCAGACTTGACACCAGAGAGGCTGAATACCGCACTGAGTCAATGCGCTCTTAGCCTCTCTGGTGTCAACACTGTCTGATTTTGGATTTTTTTTTTTTTTTCCAAAATCAGACTTGACACCAGAGAGGCTGAATACCGCACTGAGTCAATGCGGTCTTAGCCTCTCTGGTCTCAACACTCTGTCTGATTTTGGATTTTTTTTTTTTTTTTCCAAAATCAGACTTGACACCAGAGAGGCTGAATACCGCACTGAGTCAATGCGGTCTTAGCCTCTCTGGTGTCAACACTCTGTCTGATTTTGGATTTTTTTTTTCCAAAATCAGACTTGACACCAGAGAGGCTGAATACCGCACTGAGTCAATGCGGTCTTAGCCTCTCTGGTGTCAACACTCTGTCTGATTTTGGATTTTTTTTTTTTTTTTCCAAAATCAGACTTGACACCAGAGAGGCTGAATGCCGCACTGAGTCAATGCGGTCTTAGCCTCTCTGGTCTCAACACTCTGTCTGATTTTGGATTTTTTTTTTTTTTTTTTTCCAAAATCAGACTTGACACCAGAGAGGCTGAATACCGCACTGAGTCAATGGGGTCTTAGCCTCTCTGGTCTCAACACTGTCTGATTTTGGATTTTTTTTTTTTTTCCAAAATCAGACTTGACACCAGAGAGGCTGAATACCGCACTGAGTCAATGCGGTCTTAGCCTCTCTGGTGTCAACACTGTGTCTGATTTTGGATTTTTTTTTTTTTCCCAAAATCAGACTTGACACCAGAGAGGCTGAATACCGCACTGAGTCAATGCGGTCTTAGCCTCTCTGGTCTCAACACTCTGTCTGATTTTGGATTTTTTTTTTTTTCCAAAATCAGACTTGACACCAGAGAGGCTGAATACCGCACTGAGTCAATGCGGTCTTAGCCTCTCTGGTGTCAACACTCTGTCTGATTTTGGATTTTTTTTTTTTTTTTCCAAAATCAGACTTGACACCAGAGAGGCTGAATACCGCACTGAGTCAATGCGGTCTTAGCCTCTCTGGTCTCAACACTGTCTGATTTTGGATTTTTTTTTTTTTTTTCAAAAATCAGACTTGACACCAGAGAGGCTGAATACCGCACTGAGTCAATGCGGTCTTAGCCTCTCTGGTCTCAACACTCTGTCTGATTTTGGATTTTTTTTTTTTTCCAAAATCAGACTTGACACCAGAGAGGCTGAATACCGCACTGAGTCAATGCGGTCTTAGCCTCTCTGGTGTCAACACTCTGTCTGATTTTGGATTTTTTTTTTTCCAAAATCAGACTTGACACCAGAGAGGCTGAATACCGCACTGAGTCAATGCGGTCTTAGCCTCTCTGGTCTCAACACTCTGTCTGATTTTGGATTTTTTTTTTTTTTTTTTTCCAAAATCAGACTTGACACCAGAGAGGCTGAATACCGCACTGAGTCAATGCGGTCTTAGCCTCTCTGGTCTCAACACTGTCTGATTTTGGATTTTTTTTTTTTTTCCAAAATCAGACTTGACACCAGAGAGGCTGAATACCGCACTGAGTCAATGCGGTCTTAGCCTCTCTGGTGTCAACACTGTGTCTGATTTTGGATTTTTTTTTTTTTTTCCAAAATCAGACTTGACACCAGAGAGGCTGAATACCGCACTGAGTCAATGCGGTCTTAGCCTCTCTGGTCTCAACACTGTCTGATTTTGGATTTTTTTTTTTTTTTTCCAAAATCAGACTTGACACCAGAGAGGCTGAATACCGCACTGAGTCAATGCGGTCTTAGCCTCTCTGGTCTCAACACTCTGTCTGATTTTGGATTTTTTTTTTTTTTCCAAAATCAGACTTGACACCAGAGAGGCCGAATACCGCACTGAGTCAATGCGGTCTTAGCCTCTCTGGTCTCAACACTCTGTCTGATTTTGGATTTTTTTTTTTTTTTTTCCAAAATCAGACTTGACACCAGAGAGGCTGAATACCGCACTGAGTCAATGCGGTCTTAGCCTCTCTGGTGTCAACACTCTGTCTGATTTTGGATTTTTTTTTTTTTTCCAAAATCAGACTTGACACCAGAGAGGCTGAATACCGCACTGAGTCAATGCGGTCTTAGCCTCTCTGGTGTCAACACTCTGTCTGATTTTGGATTTTTTTTTCTTTTTTCCAAAATCAGACTTGACACCAGAGAGGCTGAATACCGCACTGAGTCAATGCGGTCTTAGCCTCTCTGGTGTCAACACTCTGTCTGATTTTGGATTTTTTTTTTTTTCCAAAATCAGACTTGACACCAGAGAGGCTGAATACCGCACTGAGTCAATGCGGTCTTAGCCTCTCTGGTGTCAACACTCTGTCTGATTTTGGATTTTTTTTTTTTTTTTTCCAAAATCAGACTTGACACCAGAGAGGCTGAATACCGCACTGAGTCAATGCGGTCTTAGCCTCTCTGGTCTCAACACTCTGTCTGATTTTGGATTTTTTTTTTTTTTTTTTCCAAAATCAGACTTGACACCAGAGAGGCTGAATACCGCACTGAGTCAATGCGGTCTTAGCCTCTCTGGTCTCAACACTCTGTCTGATTTTGGATTTTTTTTTTTTTTTGTTCCAAAATCAGACTTGACACCAGAGAGGCTGAATACCGCACTGAGTCAATGCGCTCTTAGCCTCTCTGGTGTCAACACTGTCTGATTTTGGATTTTTTTTTTTTTCCAAAATCAGACTTGACACCAGAGAGGCTGAATACCGCACTGAGTCAATGCGGTCTTAGCCTCTCTGGTCTCAACACTCTGTCTGATTTTGGATTTTTTTTTTTTTTTTCCAAAATCAGACTTGACACCAGAGAGGCTGAATACCGCACTGAGTCAATGCGGTCTTAGCCTCTCTGGTCTCAACACTCTGTCTGATTTTGGATTTTTTTTTTTTTTTTTCCAAAATCAGACTTGACACCAGAGAGGCTGCATACCGCACTGAGTCAATGCGCTCTTAGCTTCTCTGGTCTCAACACTCTGTCTGATTTTGGATTTTTTTTTTTTTTCCAAAATCAGACTTGACACCAGAGAGGCTGAATACCGCACTGAGTCAATGCGGTCTTAGCCTCTCTGGTGTCAACACTCTGTCTGATTTTGGATTTTTTTTTTTTTTTTCAAAAATCAGACTTGACACCAGAGAGGCTGAATACCGCACTGAGTCAATGGGGTCTTAGCCTCTCTGGTCTCAACACTGTCTGATTTTGGATTTTTTTTTTTTTTCCAAAATCAGACTTGACACCAGAGAGGCTGAATACCGCACTGAGTCAATGCGGTCTTAGCCTCTCTGGTGTCAACACTGTGTCTGATTTTGGATTTTTTTTTTTTTTCCCAAAATCAGACTTGACACCAGAGAGGCTGAATACCGCACTGAGTCAATGCGGTCTTAGCCTCTCTGGTCTCAACACTCTGTCTGATTTTGGATTTTTTTTTTTTTTTTTTCCAAAATCAGACTTGACACCAGAGAGGCTGAATACCGCACTGAGTCAATGCGCTCTTAGCCTCTCTGGTGTCAACACTGTCTGATTTTGGATTTTTTTTTTTTTTTCCAAAATCAGACTTGACACCAGAGAGGCTGAATACCGCACTGAGTCAATGCGGTCTTAGCCTCTCTGGTCTCAACACTCTGTCTGATTTTGGATTTTTTTTTTTTTTTCCAAAATCAGACTTGACACCAGAGAGGCTGAATACCGCACTGAGTCAATGCGGTCTTAGCCTCTCTGGTGTCAACACTCTGTCTGATTTTGGATTTTTTTTTTTCCAAAATCAGACTTGACACCAGAGAGGCTGAATACCGCACTGAGTCAATGCGGTCTTAGCCTCTCTGGTGTCAACACTCTGTCTGATTTTGGATTTTTTTTTTTTTTTTTCCAAAATCAGACTTGACACCAGAGAGGCTGAATGCCGCACTGAGTCAATGCGGTCTTAGCCTCTCTGGTCTCAACACTCTGTCTGATTTTGGATTTTTTTTTTTTTTTTTTTTCCAAAATCAGACTTGACACCAGAGAGGCTGAATACCGCACTGAGTCAATGGGGTCTTAGCCTCTCTGGTCTCAACACTGTCTGATTTTGGATTTTTTTTTTTTTTTCCAAAATCAGACTTGACACCAGAGAGGCTGAATACCGCACTGAGTCAATGCGGTCTTAGCCTCTCTGGTGTCAACACTGTGTCTGATTTTGGATTTTTTTTTTTTTTCCCAAAATCAGACTTGACACCAGAGAGGCTGAATACCGCACTGAGTCAATGCGGTCTTAGCCTCTCTGGTCTCAACACTGTCTGATTTTGGATTTTTTTTTTTTTCCAAAATCAGACTTGACACCAGAGAGGCTGAATACCGCACTGAGTCAATGCGGTCTTAGCCTCTCTGGTGTCAACACTCTGTCTGATTTTGGATTTTTTTTTTTTTTTCCCAAAATCAGACTTGACACCAGAGAGGCTGAATACCGCACTGAGTCAATGCGGTCTTAGCCTCTCTGGTCTCAACACTGTCTGATTTTGGATTTTTTTTTTTTTTTTCAAAAATCAGACTTGACACCAGAGAGGCTGAATACCGCACTGAGTCAATGCGGTCTTAGCCTCTCTGGTCTCAACACTCTGTCTGATTTTGGATTTTTTTTTTTTTCCAAAATCAGACTTGACACCAGAGAGGCTGAATACCGCACTGAGTCAATGCGGTCTTAGCCTCTCTGGTGTCAACACTCTGTCTGATTTTGGATTTTTTTTTTTCCAAAATCAGACTTGACACCAGAGAGGCTGAATACCGCACTGAGTCAATGCGGTCTTAGCCTCTCTGGTCTCAACACTCTGTCTGATTTTGGATTTTTTTTTTTTTTTTTTTTCCAAAATCAGACTTGACACCAGAGAGGCTGAATACCGCACTGAGTCAATGCGGTCTTAGCCTCTCTGGTCTCAACACTGTCTGATTTTGGATTTTTTTTTTTTTTCCAAAATCAGACTTGACACCAGAGAGGCTGAATACCGCACTGAGTCAATGCGGTCTTAGCCTCTCTGGTGTCAACACTGTGTCTGATTTTGGATTTTTTTTTTTTTTCCAAAATCAGACTTGACACCAGAGAGGCTGAATACCGCACTGAGTCAATGCGGTCTTAGCCTCTCTGGTCTCAACACTCTGTCTGATTTTGGATTTTTTTTTTTTTCCAAAATCAGACTTGACACCAGAGAGGCTGAATACCGCACTGAGTCAATGCGGTCTTAGCCTCTCTGGTGTCAACACTCTGTCTGATTTTGGATTTTTTTTTTTTTTTTCCAAAATCAGACTTGACACCAGAGAGGCTGAATACCGCACTGAGTCAATGCGGTCTTAGCCTCTCTGGTCTCAACACTGTCTGATTTTGGATTTTTTTTTTTTTTTTCCAAAATCAGACTTGACACCAGAGAGGCTGAATACCGCACTGAGTCAATGCGGTCTTAGCCTCTCTGGTCTCAACACTCTGTCTGATTTTGGATTTTTTTTTTTTTTCCAAAATCAGACTTGACACCAGAGAGGCCGAATACCGCACTGAGTCAATGCGGTCTTAGCCTCTCTGGTCTCAACACTCTGTCTGATTTTGGATTTTTTTTTTTTTTTTTCCAAAATCAGACTTGACACCAGAGAGGCTGAATACCGCACTGAGTCAATGCGGTCTTAGCCTCTCTGGTGTCAACACTCTGTCTGATTTTGGATTTTTTTTTTTTTTCCAAAATCAGACTTGACACCAGAGAGGCTGAATACCGCACTGAGTCAATGCGGTCTTAGCCTCTCTGGTGTCAACACTCTGTCTGATTTTGGATTTTTTTTCTTTTTTCCAAAATCAGACTTGACACCAGAGAGGCTGAATACCGCACTGAGTCAATGCGGTCTTAGCCTCTCTGGTGTCAACACTCTGTCTGATTTTGGATTTTTTTTTTTTCCAAAATCAGACTTGACACCAGAGAGGCTGAATACCGCACTGAGTCAATGCGGTCTTAGCCTCTCTGGTGTCAACACTCTGTCTGATTTTGGATTTTTTTTTTTTTTTTTCCAAAATCAGACTTGACACCAGAGAGGCTGAATACCGCACTGAGTCAATGCGGTCTTAGCCTCTCTGGTCTCAACACTCTGTCTGATTTTGGATTTTTTTTTTTTTTTTTCCCAAAATCAGACTTGACACCAGAGAGGCTGAATACCGCACTGAGTCAATGCGGTCTTAGCCTCTCTGGTCTCAACACTCTGTCTGATTTTGGATTTTTTTTTTTTTTTTGTTCCAAAATCAGACTTGACACCAGAGAGGCTGAATACCGCACTGAGTCAATGCGCTCTTAGCCTCTCTGGTGTCAACACTGTCTGATTTTGGATTTTTTTTTTTTTCCAAAATCAGACTTGACACCAGAGAGGCTGAATACCGCACTGAGTCAATGCGGTCTTAGCCTCTCTGGTCTCAACACTCTGTCTGATTTTGGATTTTTTTTTTTTTTTTCCAAAATCAGACTTGACACCAGAGAGGCTGAATACCGCACTGAGTCAATGCGGTCTTAGCCTCTCTGGTCTCAACACTCTGTCTGATTTTGGATTTTTTTTTTTTTTTTTCCAAAATCAGACTTGACACCAGAGAGGCTGCATACCGCACTGAGTCAATGCGCTCTTAGCTTCTCTGGTCTCAACACTCTGTCTGATTTTGGATTTTTTTTTTTTTCCAAAATCAGACTTGACACCAGAGAGGCTGAATACCGCACTGAGTCAATGCGGTCTTAGCCTCTCTGGTGTCAACACTCTGTCTGATTTTGGATTTTTTTTTTTTTTTTCAAAAATCAGACTTGACACCAGAGAGGCTGAATACCGCACTGAGTCAATGCGGTCTTAGCCTCTCTGGTCTCAACACTCTGTCTGATTTTGGATTTTTTTTTTTTTCCAAAATCAGACTTGACACCAGAGAGGCTGAATACCGCACTGAGTCAATGCGGTCTTAGCCTCTCTGGTGTCAACACTCTGTCTGATTTTGGATTTTTTTTTTTCCAAAATCAGACTTGACACCAGAGAGGCTGAATACCGCACTGAGTCAATGCGGTCTTAGCCTCTCTGGTCTCAACACTCTGTCTGATTTTGGATTTTTTTTTTTTTTTTTTCCCAAAATCAGACTTGACACCAGAGAGGCTGAATACCGCACTGAGTCAATGCGGTCTTAGCCTCTCTGGTCTCAACACTGTCTGATTTTGGATTTTTTTTTTTTTTCCAAAATCAGACTTGACACCAGAGAGGCTGAATACCGCACTGAGTCAATGCGGTCTTAGCCTCTCTGGTGTCAACACTGTGTCTGATTTTGGATTTTTTTTTTTTTTCCAAAATCAGACTTGACACCAGAGAGGCTGAATACCGCACTGAGTCAATGCGGTCTTAGCCTCTCTGGTCTCAACACTCTGTCTGATTTTGGATTTTTTTTTTTTTCCAAAATCAGACTTGACACCAGAGAGGCTGAATACCGCACTGAGTCAATGCGGTCTTAGCCTCTCTGGTGTCAACACTCTGTCTGATTTTGGATTTTTTTTTTTTTTTTCCAAAATCAGACTTGACACCAGAGAGGCTGAATACCGCACTGAGTCAATGCGGTCTTAGCCTCTCTGGTCTCAACACTGTCTGATTTTGGATTTTTTTTTTTTTTTTCCAAAATCAGACTTGACACCAGAGAGGCTGAATACCGCACTGAGTCAATGCGGTCTTAGCCTCTCTGGTCTCAACACTCTGTCTGATTTTGGATTTTTTTTTTTTTTCCAAAATCAGACTTGACACCAGAGAGGCCGAATACCGCACTGAGTCAATGCGGTCTTAGCCTCTCTGGTCTCAACACTCTGTCTGATTTTGGATTTTTTTTTTTTTTTTCCAAAATCAGACTTGACACCAGAGAGGCTGAATACCGCACTGAGTCAATGCGGTCTTAGCCTCTCTGGTGTCAACACTCTGTCTGATTTTGGATTTTTTTTTTTTTTCCAAAATCAGACTTGACACCAGAGAGGCTGAATACCGCACTGAGTCAATGCGGTCTTAGCCTCTCTGGTGTCAACACTCTGTCTGATTTTGGATTTTTTTTCTTTTTTCCAA
The DNA here is from genome assembly GCF_964638095.1 of Poromitra crassiceps. Classification (NCBI taxonomy): domain Eukaryota; kingdom Metazoa; phylum Chordata; class Actinopteri; order Beryciformes; family Melamphaidae; genus Poromitra; species Poromitra crassiceps. The sequence continues at coordinate 143,124 of NW_028152029.1, forward strand.
AATCAGACTTGACACCAGAGAGGCTGAATACCGCACTGAGTCAATGCGGTCTTAGCCTCTCTGGTGTCAACACTCTGTCTGATTTTGGATTTTTTTTTTTTTCCAAAATCAGACTTGACACCAGAGAGGCTGAATACCGCACTGAGTCAATGCGGTCTTAGCCTCTCTGGTGTCAACACTCTGTCTGATTTTGGATTTTTTTTTTTTTTTTTCCAAAATCAGACTTGACACCAGAGAGGCTGAATACCGCACTGAGTCAATGCGGTCTTAGCCTCTCTGGTCTCAACACTCTGTCTGATTTTGGATTTTTTTTTTTTTTTTTCCCAAAATCAGACTTGACACCAGAGAGGCTGAATACCGCACTGAGTCAATGCGGTCTTAGCCTCTCTGGTCTCAACACTCTGTCTGATTTTGGATTTTTTTTTTTTTTTGTTCCAAAATCAGACTTGACACCAGAGAGGCTGAATACCGCACTGAGTCAATGCGCTCTTAGCCTCTCTGGTGTCAACACTGTCTGATTTTGGATTTTTTTTTTTTTCAAAAATCAGACTTGACACCAGAGAGGCTGAATACCGCACTGAGTCAATGCGGTCTTAGCCTCTCTGGTCTCAACACTCTGTCTGATTTTGGATTTTTTTTTTTTTTTTCCAAAATCAGACTTGACACCAGAGAGGCTGAATACCGCACTGAGTCAATGCGGTCTTAGCCTCTCTGGTCTCAACACTCTGTCTGATTTTGGATTTTTTTTTTTTTTTTTCCAAAATCAGACTTGACACCAGAGAGGCTGCATACCGCACTGAGTCAATGCGCTCTTAGCTTCTCTGGTCTCAACACTCTGTCTGATTTTGGATTTTTTTTTTTTTCCAAAATCAGACTTGACACCAGAGAGGCTGAATACCGCACTGAGTCAATGCGGTCTTAGCCTCTCTGGTGTCAACACTCTGTCTGATTTTGGATTTTTTTTTTTTTTTCAAAATCAGACTTGACACCAGAGAGGCTGAATACCGCACTGAGTCAATGCGGTCTTAGCCTCTCTGGTCTCAACACTCTGTCTGATTTTGGATTTTTTTTTTTTTTTTTTCCAAAATCAGACTTGACACCAGAGAGGCTGCATACCGCACTGAGTCAATGCGGTCTTAGCCTCTCTGGTCTCAACACTCTGTCTGATTTTGGATTTTTTTTTTTTTTTGTTCCAAAATCAGACTTGACACCAGAGAGGCTGAATACCGCACTGAGTCAATGCGCTCTTAGCCTCTCTGGTCTCAACACTCTGTCTGATTTTGGATTTTTTTTTTTTTTTCCAAAATCAGACTTGACACCAGAGAGGCTGAATACCGCACTGAGTCAATGCGGTCTTAGCCTCTCTGGTCTCAACACTCTGTCTGATTTTGGATTTTTTTTTTTTTTGTTCCAAAATCAGACTTGACACCAGAGAGGCTGAATACCGCACTGAGTCAATGCGCTCTTAGCCTCTCTGGTGTCAACACTGTCTGATTTTGGATTTTTTTTTTTTTCCAAAATCAGACTTGACACCAGAGAGGCTGAATACCGCACTGAGTCAATGCGGTCTTAGCCTCTCTGGTCTCAACACTCTGTCTGATTTTGGATTTTTTTTTTTTTCCAAAATCAGACTTGACACCAGAGAGGCTGAATACCGCACTGAGTCAATGCGCTCTTAGCCTCTCTGGTGTCAACACTGTCTGATTTTGGATTTTTTTTTTTTCTCCAAAATCAGACTTGACACCAGAGAGGCTGAATACCGCACTGAGTCAATGCGGTCTTAGCCTCTCTGGTCTCAACACTCTGTCTGATTTTGGATTTTTTTTTTTTTTTTCCAAAATCAGACTTGACACCAGAGAGGCTGAATACCGCACTGAGTCAATGCGGTCTTAGCCTCTCTGGTCTCAACACTCTGTCTGATTTTGGATTTTTTTTTTTTTTTTCCAAAATCAGACTTGACACCAGAGAGGCTGAATACCGCACTGAGTCAATGCGGTCTTAGCCTCTCTGGTCTCAACACTCTGTCTGATTTTGGATTTTTTTTTTTTTTTTTCCAAAATCAGACTTGACACCAGAGAGGCTGCATACCGCACTGAGTCAATGCGCTCTTAGCCTCTCTGGTCTCAACACTCTGTCTGATTTTGGATTTTTTTTTTTTTCCAAAATCAGACTTGACACCAGAGAGGCTGAATACCGCACTGAGTCAATGCGCTCTTAGCCTCTCTGGTGTCAACACTGTCTGATTTTGGATTTTTTTTTTTTTCCAAAATCAGACTTGACACCAGAGAGGCTGAATACCGCACTGAGTCAATGCGGTCTTAGCCTCTCTGGTCTCAACACTCTGTCTGATTTTGGATTTTTTTTTTTTTTTTCCAAAATCAGACTTGACACCAGAGAGGCTGAATACCGCACTGAGTCAATGCGGTCTTAGCCTCTCTGGTCTCAACACTCTGTCTGATTTTGGATTTTTTTTTTTTTTTTTCCAAAATCAGACTTGACACCAGAGAGGCTGCATACCGCACTGAGTCAGTGCGCTCTTAGCTTCTCTGGTCTCAACACTCTGTCTGATTTTGGATTTTTTTTTTTTTCCAAAATCAGACTTGACACCAGAGAGGCTGAATACCGCACTGAGTCAATGCGGTCTTAGCCTCTCTGGTGTCAACACTCTGTCTGATTTTGGATTTTTTTTTTTTTTTTCAAAAATCAGACTTGACACCAGAGAGGCTGAATACCGCACTGAGTCAATGCGGTCTTAGCCTCTCTGGTCTCAACACTCTGTCTGATTTTGGATTTTTTTTTTTTTTTTTTCCAAAATCAGACTTGACACCAGAGAGGCTGCATACCGCACTGAGTCAATGCGGTCTTAGCCTCTCTGGTCTCAACACTCTGTCTGATTTTGGATTTTTTTTTTTTTTTGTTCCAAAATCAGACTTGACACCAGAGAGGCTGAATACCGCACTGAGTCAATGCGCTCTTAGCCTCTCTGGTCTCAACACTCTGTCTGATTTTGGATTTTTTTTTTTTTTCCAAAATCAGACTTGACACCAGAGAGGCTGAATACCGCACTGAGTCAATGCGGTCTTAGCCTCTCTGGTCTCAACACTCTGTCTGATTTTGGATTTTTTTTTTTTTTTGTTCCAAAATCAGACTTGACACCAGAGAGGCTGAATACCGCACTGAGTCAATGCGCTCTTAGCCTCTCTGGTGTCAACACTGTCTGATTTTGGATTTTTTTTTTCTTCTCCAAAATCAGACTTGACACCAGAGAGGCTGAATACCGCACTGAGTCAATGCGGTCTTAGCCTCTCTGGTCTCAACACTCTGTCTGATTTTGGATTTTTTTTTTTTTTTCCAAAATCAGACTTGACACCAGAGAGGCTGAATACCGCACTGAGTCAATGCGGTCTTAGCCTCTCTGGTCTCAACACTCTGTCTGATTTTGGATTTTTATTTTTTTTTTCCAAAATCAGACTTGACACCAGAGAGGCTGAATACCGCACTGAGTCAATGCGGTCTTAGCCTCTCTGGTCTCAACACTCTGTCTGATTTTGGATTTTTTTTTTTTTTTTTCCAAAATCAGACTTGACACCAGAGAGGCTGCATACCGCACTGAGTCAATGCGCTCTTAGCCTCTCTGGTCTCAACACTCTGTCTGATTTTGGATTTTTTTTTTTTTCCAAAATCAGACTTGACACCAGAGAGGCTGAATACCGCACTGAGTCAATGCGGTCTTAGCCTCTCTGGTGTCAACACTCTGTCTGATTTTGGATTTTTTTTTTTTTTTTTCAAAAATCAGACTTGACACCAGAGAGGCTGAATACCGCACTGAGTCAATGCGGTCTTAGCCTCTCTGGTCTCAACACTCTGTCTGATTTTGGATTTTATTTTTATTTTTTTCCAAAATCAGACTTGACACCAGAGAGGCTGCATACCGCACTGAGTCAATGCGCTCTTAGCCTCTCTGGTCTCAACACTCTGTCTGATTTTGGATTTTTTTCTTTTTTTCCAAAATCAGACTTGACACCAGAGAGGCTGAATACCGCACTGAGTCAATGCGGTCTTAGCCTCTCTGGTGTCAACACTCTGTCTGATTTTGGATTTTTTTTTTTTCCAAAATCAGACTTGACACCAGAGAGGCTGAATACCGCACTGAGTCAATGCGGTCTTAGCCTCTCTGGTGTCAACACTCTGTCTGATTTTGGATTTTTTTTTTTTTTTTCCAAAATCAGACTTGACACCAGAGAGGCTGAATACCGCACTGAGTCAATGCGGTCTTAGCCTCTCTGGTCTCAACACTCTGTCTGATTTTGGATTTTTTTTTTTTTTTTTTCCAAAATCAGACTTGACACCAGAGAGGCTGAATACCGCACTGAGTCAATGCGGTCTTAGCCTCTCTGGTCTCAACACTGTCTGATTTTGGATTTTTTTTTTTTTTCCAAAATCAGACTTGACACCAGAGAGGCTGAATACCGCACTGAGTCAATGCGGTCTTAGCCTCTCTGGTGTCAACACTGTGTCTGATTTTGGATTTTTTTTTTTTTTCCAAAATCAGACTTGACACCAGAGAGGCTGAATACCGCACTGAGTCAATGCGGTCTTAGCCTCTCTGGTGTCAACACTCTGTCTGATTTTGGATTTTTTTTTTTTTTTTCCAAAATCAGACTTGACACCAGAGAGGCTGAATACCGCACTGAGTCAATGCGGTCTTAGCCTCTCTGGTCTCAACACTGTCTGATTTTGGATTTTTTTTTTTTTTTTCCAAAATCAGACTTGACACCAGAGAGGCTGAATACCGCACTGAGTCAATGCGGTCTTAGCCTCTCTGGTCTCAACACTCTGTCTGATTTTGGATTTTTTTTTTTTTTCCAAAATCAGACTTGACACCAGAGAGGCTGAATACCGCACTGAGTCAATGCGGTCTTAGCCTCTCTGGTCTCAACACTCTGTCTGATTTTGGATTTTTTTTTTTTTTTTTCCAAAATCAGACTTGACACCAGAGAGGCTGAATACCGCACTGAGTCAATGCGGTCTTAGCCTCTCTGGTCTCAACACTGTCTGATTTTGGATTTTTTTTTTTTTTTTTTTCCAAAATCAGACTTGACACCAGAGAGGCTGAATACCACACTGAGTCAATGCGGTCTTAGCCTCTCTGGTCTCAACACTGTCTGATTTTGGATTTTTTTTTTTTTCCAAAATCAGACTTGACACCAGAGAGGCTGAATACCGCACTGAGTCAATGCGGTCTTAGCCTCTCTGGTGTCAACACTGTGTCTGATTTTGGATTTTTTTTTTTTTTCCAAAATCAGACTTGACACCAGAGAGGCTGAATACCGCACTGAGTCAATGCGGTCTTAGCCTCTCTGGTCTCAACACTCTGTCTGATTTTGGATTTTTTTTTTTTTCCAAAATCAGACTTGACACCAGAGAGGCTGAATACCGCACTGAGTCAATGCGGTCTTAGCCTCTCTGGTGTCAACACTCTGTCTGATTTTGGATTTTTTTTTTTTTTTTTCCAAAATCAGACTTGACACCAGAGAGGCTGAATACCGCACTGAGTCAATGCGGTCTTAGCCTCTCTGGTCTCAACACTCTGTCTGATTTTGGATTTTTTTTTTTTTTTTTCCAAAATCAGACTTGACACCAGAGAGGCTGCATACCGCACTGAGTCAATGCGCTCTTAGCCTCTCTGGTCTCAACACTCTGTCTGATTTTGGATTTTTTTTTTTTTTCCAAAATCAGACTTGACACCAGAGAGGCTGAATACCGCACTGAGTCAATGCGGTCTTAGCCTCTCTGGTCTCAACACTCTGTCTGATTTTGGATTTTTTTTTTTTTTTTGTTCCAAAATCAGACTTGACACCAGAGAGGCTGAATACCGCACTGAGTCAATGCGGTCTTAGCCTCTCTGGTCTCAACACTCTGTCTGATTTTGGATTTTTTTTTTTTTTTTTCCAAAATCAGACTTGACACCAGAGAGGCTGCATACCGCACTGAGTCAATGCGCTCTTAGCCTCTCTGGTCTCAACACTCTGTCTGATTTTGGATTTTTTTTTTTTTCCAAAATCAGACTTGACACCAGAGAGGCTGAATACCGCACTGAGTCAATGCGGTCTTAGCCTCTCTGGTGTCAACACTCTGTCTGATTTTGGATTTTTTTTTTTTTTTTCAAAAATCAGACTTGACACCAGAGAGGCTGAATACCGCACTGAGTCAATGCGGTCTTAGCCTCTCTGGTCTCAACACTCTGTCTGATTTTGGATTTTATTTTTATTTTTTTCCAAAATCAGACTTGACACCAGAGAGGCTGCATACCGCACTGAGTCAATGCGCTCTTAGCCTCTCTGGTCTCAACACTCTGTCTGATTTTGGATTTTTTTTTTTTTTCCAAAATCAGACTTGACACCAGAGAGGCTGAATACCGCACTGAGTCAATGCGGTCTTAGCCTCTCTGGTCTCAACACTCTGTCTGATTTTGGATTTTTTTTTTTTTCCAAAATCAGACTTGACACCAGAGAGGCTGAATACCGCACTGAGTCAATGCGGTCTTAGCCTCTCTGGTGTCAACACTCTGTCTGATTTTCTGATTTTTTTTTTTTTTTTTCCAAAATCAGACTTGACACCAGAGAGGCTGAATACCGCACTGAGTCAATGCGGTCTTAGCCTCTCTGGTCTCAACACTCTGTCTGATTTTGGATTTTTTTTTTTTTTCCAAAATCAGACTTGACACCAGAGAGGCTGAATACCGCACTGAGTCAATGCGGTCTTAGCCTCTCTGGTCTCAACACTCTGTCTGATTTTGGATTTTTTTTTTTTTTTTTCCAAAATCAGACTTGACACCAGAGAGGCTGAATACCGCACTGAGTCAATGCGCTCTTAGCCTCTCTGGTGTCAACACTGTCTGATTTTGGATTTTTTTTTTTCTCCAAAATCAGACTTGACACCAGAGAGGCTGAATACCGCACTGAGTCAATGCGGTCTTAGCCTCTCTGGTCTCAACACTCTGTCTGATTTTGGATTTTTTTTTTTTTTCCAAAATCAGACTTGACACCAGAGAGGCTGAATACCGCACTGAGTCAATGCGGTCTTAGCCTCTCTGGTCTCAACACTCTGTCTGATTTTGGATTTTTTTTTTTTTTTTCCAAAATCAGACTTGACACCAGAGAGGCTGAATACCGCACTGAGTCAATGCGGTCTTAGCCTCTCTGGTCTCAACACTCTGTCTGATTTTGGATTTTTTTTTTTTTTTTTCCAAAATCAGACTTGACACCAGAGAGGCTGCATACCGCACTGAGTCAATGCGCTCTTAGCCTCTCTGGTCTCAACACTCTGTCTGATTTTGGATTTTTTTTTTTTTCCAAAATCAGACTTGACACCAGAGAGGCTGAATACCGCACTGAGTCAATGCGGTCTTAGCCTCTCTGGTGTCAACACTCTGTCTGATTTTGGATTTTTTTTTTTTTTTTTCAAAAATCAGACTTGACACCAGAGAGGCTGAATACCGCACTGAGTCAATGCGGTCTTAGCCTCTCTGGTCTCAACACTCTGTCTGATTTTGGATTTTATTTTTATTTTTTTCCAAAATCAGACTTGACACCAGAGAGGCTGCATACCGCACTGAGTCAATGCGCTCTTAGCCTCTCTGGTCTCAACACTCTGTCTGATTTTGGATTTTTTTTTTTTTTCCAAAATCAGACTTGACACCAGAGAGGCTGAATACCGCACTGAGTCAATGCGGTCTTAGCCTCTCTGGTGTCAACACTCTGTCTGATTTTGGATTTTTTTTTTTTCCAAAATCAGACTTGACACCAGAGAGGCTGAATACCGCACTGAGTCAATGCGGTCTTAGCCTCTCTGGTGTCAACACTCTGTCTGATTTTGGATTTTTTTTTTTTTTTTTTAAATCAGACTTGACACCAGAGAGGCTGAATACCGCACTGAGTCAATGCGGTCTTAGCCTCTCTGGTCTCAACACTCTGTCTGATTTTGGATTTTTTTTTTTTTTTTTTCCAAAATCAGACTTGACACCAGAGAGGCTGAATACCGCACTGAGTCAATGCGGTCTTAGCCTCTCTGGTCTCAACACTGTCTGATTTTGGATTTTTTTTTTTTTTCCAAAATCAGACTTGACACCAGAGAGGCTGAATACCGCACTGAGTCAATGCGGTCTTAGCCTCTCTGGTGTCAACACTGTGTCTGATTTTGGATTTTTTTTTTTTTTCCAAAATCAGACTTGACACCAGAGAGGCTGAATACCGCACTGAGTCAATGCGGTCTTAGCCTCTCTGGTGTCAACACTCTGTCTGATTTTGGATTTTTTTTTTTTTTTTCCAAAATCAGACTTGACACCAGAGAGGCTGAATACCGCACTGAGTCAATGCGGTCTTAGCCTCTCTGGTCTCAACACTGTCTGATTTTGGATTTTTTTTTTTTTTTTCCAAAATCAGACTTGACACCAGAGAGGCTGAATACCGCACTGAGTCAATGCGGTCTTAGCCTCTCTGGTCTCAACACTCTGTCTGATTTTGGATTTTTTTTTTTTTTCCAAAATCAGACTTGACACCAGAGAGGCTGAATACCGCACTGAGTCAATGCGGTCTTAGCCTCTCTGGTCTCAACACTCTGTCTGATTTTGGATTTTTTTTTTTTTTTTTCCAAAATCAGACTTGACACCAGAGAGGCTGAATACCGCACTGAGTCAATGCGGTCTTAGCCTCTCTGGTCTCAACACTGTCTGATTTTGGATTTTTTTTTTTTTTTTTTTCCAAAATCAGACTTGACACCAGAGAGGCTGAATACCACACTGAGTCAATGCGGTCTTAGCCTCTCTGGTCTCAACACTGTCTGATTTTGGATTTTTTTTTTTTTCCAAAATCAGACTTGACACCAGAGAGGCTGAATACCGCACTGAGTCAATGCGGTCTTAGCCTCTCTGGTGTCAACACTGTGTCTGATTTTGGATTTTTTTTTTTTTCCAAAATCAGACTTGACACCAGAGAGGCTGAATACCGCACTGAGTCAATGCGGTCTTAGCCTCTCTGGTCTCAACACTCTGTCTGATTTTGGATTTTTTTTTTTTTCCAAAATCAGACTTGACACCAGAGAGGCTGCATACCGCACTGAGTCAATGCGCTCTTAGCCTCTCTGGTCTCAACACTCTGTCTGATTTTGGATTTTTTTTTTTTTTCCAAAATCAGACTTGACACCAGAGAGGCTGAATACCGCACTGAGTCAATGCGGTCTTAGCCTCTCTGGTCTCAACACTCTGTCTGATTTTGGATTTTTTTTTTTTTTTGTTCCAAAATCAGACTTGACACCAGAGAGGCTGAATACCGCACTGAGTCAATGCGGTCTTAGCCTCTCTGGTCTCAACACTCTGTCTGATTTTGGATTTTTTTTTATTTTTTTCCAAAATCAGACTTGACACCAGAGAGGCTGCATACCGCACTGAGTCAATGCGCTCTTAGCCTCTCTGGTCTCAACACTCTGTCTGATTTTGGATTTTTTTTTTTTTCCAAAATCAGACTTGACACCAGAGAGGCTGAATACCGCACTGAGTCAATGCGGTCTTAGCCTCTCTGGTGTCAACACTCTGTCTGATTTTGGATTTTTTTTTTTTTTTTCAAAAATCAGATTTGACACCAGAGAGGCTGAATACCGCACTGAGTCAATGCGGTCTTAGCCTCTCTGGTCTCAACACTCTGTCTGATTTTGGATTTTATTTTTATTTTTTTCCAAAATCAGACTTGACACCAGAGAGGCTGCATACCGCACTGAGTCAATGCGCTCTTAGCCTCTCTGGTCTCAACACTCTGTCTGATTTTGGATTTTTTTTTTTTTTCCAAAATCAGACTTGACACCAGAGAGGCTGAATACCGCACTGAGTCAATGCGGTCTTAGCCTCTCTGGTCTCAACACTCTGTCTGATTTTGGATTTTTTTTTTTTTCCAAAATCAGACTTGACACCAGAGAGGCTGAATACCGCACTGAGTCAATGCGGTCTTAGCCTCTCTGGTGTCAACACTTTGTCTGATTTTGGATTTTTTTTTTTTTTTTTCCAAAATCAGACTTGACACCAGAGAGGCTGAATACCGCACTGAGTCAATGCGGTCTTAGCCTCTCTGGTCTCAACACTCTGTCTGATTTTGGATTTTTTTTTTTTTTTTTTCCAAAATCAGACTTGACACCAGAGAGGCTGCATACCGCACTGAGTCAATGCGCTCTTAGCCTCTCTGGTCTCAACACTCTGTCTGATTTTGGATTTTTTTTTTTTTTCCAAAATCAGACTTGACACCAGAGAGGCTGAATACCGCACTGAGTCAATGCGGTCTTAGCCTCTCTGGTCTCAACACTCTGTCTGATTTTGGATTTTTTTTTTTTTTTTTCCAAAATCAGACTTGACACCAGAGAGGCTGAATACCGCACTGAGTCAATGCGGTCTTAGCCTCTCTGGTCTCAACACTCTGTCTGATTTTGGATTTTTTTTTTTTTTTTTCCAAAATCAGACTTGACACCAGAGAGGCTGCATACCGCACTGAGTCAATGCGCTCTTAGCCTCTCTGGTCTCAACACTCTGTCTGATTTTGGATTTTTTTTTTTTTCCAAAATCAGACTTGACACCAGAGAGGCTGAATACCGCACTGAGTCAATGCGGTCTTAGCCTCTCTGGTGTCAACACTCTGTCTGATTTTGGATTTTTTTTTTTTTTTTTCAAAAATCAGACTTGACACCAGAGAGGCTGAATACCGCACTGAGTCAATGCGGTCTTAGCCTCTCTGGTCTCAACACTCTGTCTGATTTTGGATTTTATTTTTATTTTTTTCCAAAATCAGACTTGACACCAGAGAGGCTGCATACCGCACTGAGTCAATGCGCTCTTAGCCTCTCTGGTCTCAACACTCTGTCTGATTTTGGATTTTTTTTTTTTTTCCAAAATCAGACTTGACACCAGAGAGGCTGAATACCGCACTGAGTCAATGCGGTCTTAGCCTCTCTGGTGTCAACACTCTGTCTGATTTTGGATTTTTTTTTTTCCAAAATCAGACTTGACACCAGAGAGGCTGAATACCGCACTGAGTCAATGCGGTCTTAGCCTCTCTGGTGTCAACACTCTGTCTGATTTTGGATTTTTTTTTTTTTTTTCCAAAATCAGACTTGACACCAGAGAGGCTGAATACCGCACTGAGTCAATGCGGTCTTAGCCTCTCTGGTCTCAACACTCTGTCTGATTTTGGATTTTTTTTTTTTTTTTTTTCCAAAATCAGACTTGACACCAGAGAGGCTGAATACCGCACTGAGTCAATGCGGTCTTAGCCTCTCTGGTCTCAACACTGTCTGATTTTGGATTTTTTTTTTTTTTCCAAAATCAGACTTGACACCAGAGAGGCTGAATACCGCACTGAGTCAATGCGGTCTTAGCCTCTCTGGTGTCAACACTGTGTCTGATTTTGGATTTTTTTTTTTTTTCCAAAATCAGACTTGACACCAGAGAGGCTGAATACCGCACTGAGTCAATGCGGTCTTAGCCTCTCTGGTCTCAACACTCTGTCTGATTTTGGATTTTTTTTTTTTTCCAAAATCAGACTTGACACCAGAGAGGCTGAATACCGCACTGAGTCAATGCGGTCTTAGCCTCTCTGGTGTCAACACTCTGTCTGATTTTGGATTTTTTTTTTTTTTTTCCAAAATCAGACTTGACACCAGAGAGGCTGAATACCGCACTGAGTCAATGCCGTCTTAGCCTCTCTGGTCTCAACACTGTCTGATTTTGGATTTTTTTTTTTTTTTTCCAAAATCAGACTTGACACCAGAGAGGCTGAATACCGCACTGAGTCAATGCGGTCTTAGCCTCTCTGGTCTCAACACTCTGTCTGATTTTGGATTTTTTTTTTTTTTCCAAAATCAGACTTGACACCAGAGAGGCTGAATACCGCACTGAGTCAATGCGGTCTTAGCCTCTCTGGTCTCAACACTCTGTCTGATTTTGGATTTTTTTTTTTTTTTTTCCAAAATCAGACTTGACACCAGAGAGGCTGAATACCGCACTGAGTCAATGCGGTCTTAGCCTCTCTGGTCTCAACACTCTGTCTGATTTTGGATTTTTTTTTTTTTTTTTTTTCCAAAATCAGACTTGACACCAGAGAGGCTGAATACCACACTGAGTCAATGCGGTCTTAGCCTCTCTGGTCTCAACACTGTCTGATTTTGGATTTTTTTTTTTTTTCCAAAATCAGACTTGACACCAGAGAGGCTGAATACCGCACTGATTCAATGCGGTCTTAGCCTCTCTGGTGTCAACACTGTGTCTGATTTTGGATTTTTTTTTTTTTTCCAAAATCAGACTTGACACCAGAGAGGCTGAATACCGCACTGAGTCAATGCGGTCTTAGCCTCTCTGGTCTCAACACTCTGTCTGATTTTGGATTTTTTTTTTTCCAAAATCAGACTTGACACCAGAGAGGCTGAATACCGCACTGAGTCAATGCGGTCTTAGCCTCTCTGGTGTCAACACTCTGTCTGATTTTGGATTTTTTTTTTTTTTTTTCCAAAATCAGACTTGACACCAGAGAGGCTGAATACCGCACTGAGTCAATGCGGTCTTAGCCTCTCTGGTCTCAACACTCTGTCTGATTTTGGATTTTTTTTTTTTTTTTTTTCCAAAATCAGACTTGACACCAGAGAGGCTGCATACCGCACTGAGTCAATGCGCTCTTAGCCTCTCTGGTCTCAACACTCTGTCTGATTTTGGATTTTTTTTTTTTTTCCAAAATCAGACTTGACACCAGAGAGGCTGAATACCGCACTGAGTCAATGCGGTCTTAGCCTCTCTGGTCTCAACACTCTGTCTGATTTTGGATTTTTTTTTTTTTTTGTTCCAAAATCAGACTTGACACCAGAGAGGCTGAATACCGCACTGAGTCAATGCGGTCTTAGCCTCTCTGGTCTCAACACTCTGTCTGATTTTGGATTTTTTTTTTTTTTTTTCCAAAATCAGACTTGACACCAGAGAGGCTGCATACCGCACTGAGTCAATGCGCTCTTAGCCTCTCTGGTCTCAACACTCTGTCTGATTTTGGATTTTTTTTTTTTTCCAAAATCAGACTTGACACCAGAGAGGCTGAATACCGCACTGAGTCAATGCGGTCTTAGCCTCTCTGGTGTCAACACTCTGTCTGATTTTGGATTTTTTTTTTTTTTTTCAAAAATCAGACTTGACACCAGAGAGGCTGAATACCGCACTGAGTCAATGCGGTCTTAGCCTCTCTGGTCTCAACACTCTGTCTGATTTTGGATTTTATTTTTATTTTTTTCCAAAATCAGACTTGACACCAGAGAGGCTGCATACCGCACTGAGTCAATGCGCTCTTAGCCTCTCTGGTCTCAACACTCTGTCTGATTTTGGATTTTTTTTTTTTTTCCAAAATCAGACTTGACACCAGAGAGGCTGAATACCGCACTGAGTCAATGCGGTCTTAGCCTCTCTGGTGTCAACACTCTGTCTGATTTTGGATTTTTTTTTTTTCCAAAATCAGACTTGACACCAGAGAGGCTGAATACCGCACTGAGTCAATGCGGTCTTAGCCTCTCTGGTGTCAACACTCTGTCTGATTTTGGATTTTTTTTTTTTTTTCCCAAAATCAGACTTGACACCAGAGAGGCTGAATACCGCACTGAGTCAATGCGGTCTTAGCCTCTCTGGTCTCAACACTCTGTCTGATTTTGGATTTTTTTTTTTTTTTTTTTCCAAAATCAGACTTGACACCAGAGAGGCTGAATACCGCACTGAGTCAATGCGGTCTTAGCCTCTCTGGTCTCAACACTGTCTGATTTTGGATTTTTTTTTTTTTTCCAAAATCAGACTTGACACCAGAGAGGCTGAATACCGCACTGAGTCAATGCGGTCTTAGCCTCTCTGGTGTCAACACTGTGTCTGATTTTGGATTTTTTTTTTTTTTTCCAAAATCAGACTTGACACCAGAGAGGCTGAATACCGCACTGAGTCAATGCGGTCTTAGCCTCTCTGGTCTCAACACTCTGTCTGATTTTGGATTTTTTTTTTTTTTCCAAAATCAGACTTGACACCAGAGAGGCTGAATACCGCACTGAGTCAATGCGGTCTTAGCCTCTCTGGTCTCAACACTGTCTGATTTTGGATTTTTTTTTTTTTTTTCCAAAATCAGACTTGACACCAGAGAGGCTGAATACCGCACTGAGTCAATGCGGTCTTAGCCTCTCTGGTCTCAACACTCTGTCTGATTTTGGATTTTTTTTTTTTTTCCAAAATCAGACTTGACACCAGAGAGGCTGAATACCGCACTGAGTCAATGCGGTCTTAGGCTCTCTGGTCTCAACACTCTGTCTGATTTTGGATTTTTTTTTTTTTCCAAAATCAGACTTGACACCAGAGAGGCTGAATATCAATGCGGTCTTAGCCTCTCTGGTGTCAACACTCTGTCTGATTTTGGATTTTTTTTTTTTTTTTTTCCAAAATCAGACTTGACACCAGAGAGGCTGCATACCGCACTGAGTCAATGCGCTCTTAGCCTCTCTGGTCTCAACACTCTGTCTGATTTTGGATTTTTTTTTTTTTTTCCAAAATCAGACTTGACACCAGAGAGGCTGAATATCAATGCGGTCTTAGCCTCTCTGGTGTCAACACTCTGTCTGATTTTGGATTTTTTTTTTTTTTTTTCCAAAATCAGACTTGACACCAGAGAGGCTGCATACCGCACTGAGTCAATGCGCTCTTAGCCTCTCTGGTCTCAACACTCTGTCTGATTTTGGATTTTTTTTTTTTTTTCCAAAATCAGACTTGACACCAGAGAGGCTGAATACCGCACTGAGTCAATGCGGTCTTAGCCTCTCTGGTGTCAACACTCTGTCTGATTTTGGATTTTTTTTTTTTTTTTCCAAAATCAGACTTGACACCAGAGAGGCTGAATACCGCACTGAGTCAATGCGGTCTTAGCCTCTCTGGTGTCAACACTCTGTCTGATTTTGGATTTTTTTTTTTTTTTTTTCCAAAATCAGACTTGACACCAGAGAGGCTGAATACCGCACTGAGTCAATGCGGTCTTAGCCTCTCTGGTCTCAACACTCTGTCTGATTTTGGATTTTTTTTTTTTTCCAAAATCAGACTTGACACCAGAGAGGCTGAATACCGCACTGAGTCAATGCGGTCTTAGCCTCTCTGGTGTCAACACTCTGTCTGATTTTGGATTTTTTTTTTTTTTTTTCCAAAATCAGACTTGACACCAGAGAGGCTGAATACCGCACTGAGTCAATGCGGTCTTAGCCTCTCTGGTCTCAACACTCTGTCTGATTTTGGATTTTTTTTTTTTTTTTTTCCAAAATCAGACTTGACACCAGAGAGGCTGCATACCGCACTGAGTCAATGCGCTCTTAGCCTCTCTGGTCTCAACACTCTGTCTGATTTTGGATTTTTTTTTTTTTTCCAAAATCAGACTTGACACCAGAGAGGCTGAATACCGCACTGAGTCAATGCGGTCTTAGCCTCTCTGGTCTCAACACTCTGTCTGATTTTGGATTTTTTTTTTTTTTCTTGTTCCAAAATCAGACTTGACACCAGAGAGGCTGAATACCGCACTGAGTCAATGCGGTCTTAGCCTCTCTGGTCTCAACACTCTGTCTGATTTTGGATTTTTTTTTTTTTTTTTCAAAAATCAGACTTGACACCAGAGAGGCTGCATACCGCACTGAGTCAATGCGCTCTTAGCCTCTCTGGTCTCAACACTCTGTCTGATTTTGGATTTTTTTTTTTTTCCAAAATCAGACTTGACACCAGAGAGGCTGAATACCGCACTGAGTCAATGCGGTCTTAGCCTCTCTGGTGTCAACACTCTGTCTGATTTTGGATTTTTTTTTTTTTTTCAAAAATCAGACTTGACACCAGAGAGGCTGAATACCGCACTGAGTCAATGCGGTCTTAGCCTCTCTGGTCTCAACACTCTGTCTGATTTTGGATTTTATTTTTATTTTTTTCCAAAATCAGACTTGACACCAGAGAGGCTGCATACCGCACTGAGTCAATGCGCTCTTAGCCTCTCTGGTCTCAACACTCTGTCTGATTTTGGATTTTTTTTTTTTTTCCAAAATCAGACTTGACACCAGAGAGGCTGAATACCGCACTGAGTCAATGCGGTCTTAGCCTCTCTGGTGTCAACACTCTGTCTGATTTTGGATTTTTTTTTTTCCAAAATCAGACTTGACACCAGAGAGGCTGAATACCGCACTGAGTCAATGCGGTCTTAGCCTCTCTGGTGTCAACACTCTGTCTGATTTTGGATTTTTTTTTTTTTTTTCCAAAATCAGACTTGACACCAGAGAGGCTGAATACCGCACTGAGTCAATGCGGTCTTAGCCTCTCTGGTCTCAACACTCTGTCTGATTTTGGATTTTTTTTTTTTTTTTTTCCAAAATCAGACTTGACACCAGAGAGGCTGAATACCGCACTGAGTCAATGCGGTCTTAGCCTCTCTGGTCTCAACACTGTCTGATTTTGGATTTTTTTTTTTTTTCCAAAATCAGACTTGACACCAGAGAGGCTGAATACCGCACTGAGTCAATGCGGTCTTAGCCTCTCTGGTGTCAACACTGTGTCTGATTTTGGATTTTTTTTTTTTTTCCAAAATCAGACTTGACACCAGAGAGGCTGAATACCGCACTGAGTCAATGCGGTCTTAGCCTCTCTGGTCTCAACACTCTGTCTGATTTTGGATTTTTTTTTTTTTCCAAAATCAGACTTGACACCAGAGAGGCTGAATACCGCACTGAGTCAATGCGGTCTTAGCCTCTCTGGTGTCAACACTCTGTCTGATTTTGGATTTTTTTTTTTTTTTTTCCAAAATCAGACTTGACACCAGAGAGGCTGAATACCGCACTGAGTCAATGCGGTCTTAGCCTCTCTGGTCTCAACACTGTCTGATTTTTGATTTTTTTTTTTTTTTTCCAAAATCAGACTTGACACCAGAGAGGCTGAATACCGCACTGAGTCAATGCGGTCTTAGCCTCTCTGGTCTCAACACTCTGTCTGATTTTGGATTTTTTTTTTTTTTCCAAAATCAGACTTGACACCAGAGAGGCTGAATACCGCACTGAGTCAATGCGGTCTTAGGCTCTCTGGTCTCAACACTCTGTCTGATTTTGGATTTTTTTTTTTTTCCAAAATCAGACTTGACACCAGAGAGGCTGAATATCAATGCGGTCTTAGCCTCTCTGGTGTCAACACTCTGTCTGATTTTGGATTTTTTTTTTTTTTTTTCCAAAATCAGACTTGACACCAGAGAGGCTGCATACCGCACTGAGTCAATGCGCTCTTAGCCTCTCTGGTCTCAACACTCTGTCTGATTTTGGATTTTTTTTTTTTTTTCCAAAATCAGACTTGACACCAGAGAGGCTGAATATCAATGCGGTCTTAGCCTCTCTGGTGTCAACACTCTGTCTGATTTTGGATTTTTTTTTTTTTTTTTCCAAAATCAGACTTGACACCAGAGAGGCTGCATACCGCACTGAGTCAATGCGCTCTTAGCCTCTCTGGTCTCAACACTCTGTCTGATTTTGGATTTTTTTTTTTTTTTCCAAAATCAGACTTGACACCAGAGAGGCTGAATACCGCACTGAGTCAATGCGGTCTTAGCCTCTCTGGTGTCAACACTCTGTCTGATTTTGGATTTTTTTTTTTTTTTCCAAAATCAGACTTGACACCAGAGAGGCTGAATACCGCACTGAGTCAATGCGGTCTTAGCCTCTCTGGTGTCAACACTCTGTCTGATTTTGGATTTTTTTTTTTTTTTCCAAAATCAGACTTGACACCAGAGAGGCTGAATACCGCACTGAGTCAATGCGGTCTTAGCCTCTCTGGTCTCAACACTCTGTCTGATTTTGGATTTTTTTTTTTTTTTTTCCAAAATCAGACTTGACACCAGAGAGGCTGAATACCGCACTGAGTCAATGCGGTCTTAGCCTCTCTGGTGTCAACACTCTGTCTGATTTTGGATTTTTTTTTTTTTTTTTCCAAAATCAGACTTGACACCAGAGAGGCTGAATACCGCACTGAGTCAATGCGGTCTTAGCCTCTCTGGTCTCAACACTCTGTCTGATTTTGGATTTTTTTTTTTTTTTTTTCCAAAATCAGACTTGACACCAGAGAGGCTGAATACCGCACTGAGTCAATGCGGTCTTAGCCTCTCTGGTCTCAACACTCTGTCTGATTTTGGATTTTTTTTTTTTCCAAAATCAGACTTGACACCAGAGAGGCTGAATACCGCACTGAGTCAATGCGGTCTTAGCCTCTCTGGTGTCAACACTCTGTCTGATTTTGGATTTTTTTTTTTTTTTTCCAAAATCAGACTTGACACCAGAGAGGCTGAATACCGCACTGAGTCAATGCGGTCTTAGCCTCTCTGGTCTCAACACTGTCTGATTTTGGATTTTTTTTTTTTTTTTCCAAAATCAGACTTGACACCAGAGAGGCTGAATACCGCACTGAGTCAATGCGGTCTTAGCCTCTCTGGTCTCAACACTCTGTCTGATTTTGGATTTTTTTTTTTTTTCCAAAATCAGACTTGACACCAGAGAGGCTGAATACCGCACTGAGTCAATGCGGTCTTAGGCTCTCTGGTCTCAACACTCTGTCTGATTTTGGATTTTTTTTTTTTCCAAAATCAGACTTGACACCAGAGAGGCTGAATATCAATGCGGTCTTAGCCTCTCTGGTGTCAACACTCTGTCTGATTTTGGATTTTTTTTTTTTTTTTTCCAAAATCAGACTTGACACCAGAGAGGCTGCATACCGCACTGAGTCAATGCGCTCTTAGCCTCTCTGGTCTCAACACTCTGTCTGATTTTGGATTTTTTTTTTTTTTTCCAAAATCAGACTTGACACCAGAGAGGCTGAATATCAATGCGGTCTTAGCCTCTCTGGTGTCAACACTCTGTCTGATTTTGGATTTTTTTTTTTTTTTTTTCCAAAATCAGACTTGACACCAGAGAGGCTGCATACCGCACTGAGTCAATGCGCTCTTAGCCTCTCTGGTCTCAACACTCTGTCTGATTTTGGATTTTTTTTTTTTTTTCCAAAATCAGACTTGACACCAGAGAGGCTGAATACCGCACTGAGTCAATGCGGTCTTAGCCTCTCTGGTGTCAACACTCTGTCTGATTTTGGATTTTTTTTTTTTTTTCCAAAATCAGACTTGACACCAGAGAGGCTGAATACCGCACTGAGTCAATGCGGTCTTAGCCTCTCTGGTGTCAACACTCTGTCTGATTTTGGATTTTTTTTTTTTTTTCCAAAATCAGACTTGACACCAGAGAGGCTG
This sequence comes from Poromitra crassiceps, assembly GCF_964638095.1. Taxonomy (NCBI): domain Eukaryota; kingdom Metazoa; phylum Chordata; class Actinopteri; order Beryciformes; family Melamphaidae; genus Poromitra; species Poromitra crassiceps. The sequence continues at coordinate 162,461 of NW_028152029.1, forward strand.
AATACCGCACTGAGTCAATGCGGTCTTAGCCTCTCTGGTCTCAACACTCTGTCTGATTTTGGATTTTTTTTTTTTTTTTTCCAAAATCAGACTTGACACCAGAGAGGCTGAATACCGCACTGAGTCAATGCGGTCTTAGCCTCTCTGGTGTCAACACTCTGTCTGATTTTGGATTTTTTTTTTTTTTTTTCCAAAATCAGACTTGACACCAGAGAGGCTGAATACCGCACTGAGTCAATGCGGTCTTAGCCTCTCTGGTCTCAACACTCTGTCTGATTTTGGATTTTTTTTTTTTCCAAAATCAGACTTGACACCAGAGAGGCTGAATACCGCACTGAGTCAATGCGGTCTTAGCCTCTCTGGTGTCAACACTCTGTCTGATTTTGGATTTTTTTTTTTTTTTTTCCAAAATCAGACTTGACACCAGAGAGGCTGAATACCGCACTGAGTCAATGCGGTCTTAGCCTCTCTGGTCTCAACACTCTGTCTGATTTTGGATTTTTTTTTTTTTTTTTTCCAAAATCAGACTTGACACCAGAGAGGCTGCATACCGCACTGAGTCAATGCGCTCTTAGCCTCTCTGGTCTCAACACTCTGTCTGATTTTGGATTTTTTTTTTTTTCCAAAATCAGACTTGACACCAGAGAGGCTGAATACCGCACTGAGTCAATGCGGTCTTAGCCTCTCTGGTGTCAACACTCTGTCTGATTTTGGATTTTTTTTTTTTTTTTCCAAAATCAGACTTGACACCAGAGAGGCTGCATACCGCACTGAGTCAATGCGCTCTTAGCCTCTCTGGTCTCAACACTCTGTCTGATTTTGGATTTTTTTTTTTTTTTGTTCCAAAATCAGACTTGACACCAGAGAGGCTGAATACCGCACTGAGTCAATGCGGTCTTAGCCTCTCTGGTGTCAACACTGTGTCTGATTTTGGATTTTTTTTTTTTTTCCAAAATCAGACTTGACACCAGAGAGGCTGAATACCGCACTGAGTCAATGCGGTCTTAGCCTCTCTGGTCTCAACACTCTGTCTGATTTTGGATTTTTTTTTTTTCCAAAATCAGACTTGACACCAGAGAGGCTGAATACCGCACTGAGTCAATGCGGTCTTAGCCTCTCTGGTGTCAACACTCTGTCTGATTTTGGATTTTTTTTTTTTTTTTCCAAAATCAGACTTGACACCAGAGAGGCTGAATACCGCACTGAGTCAATGCGGTCTTAGCCTCTCTGGTCTCAACACTCTGTCTGATTTTGGATTTTTTTTTTTTTTTTTTCCCAAAATCAGACTTGACACCAGAGAGGCTGCATACCGCACTGAGTCAATGCGCTCTTAGCCTCTCTGGTCTCAACACTCTGTCTGATTTTGGATTTTTTTTTTTTTTCCAAAATCAGACTTGACACCAGAGAGGCTGAATACCGCACTGAGTCAATGCGCTCTTAGCCTCTCTGGTGTCAACACTGTCTGATTTTGGATTTTTTTTTTTTCCCAAAATCAGACTTGACACCAGAGAGGCTGAATACCGCACTGAGTCAATGCGGTCTTAGCCTCTCTGGTCTCAACACTCTGTCTGATTTTGGATTTTATTTTTTATTTTTTTCCAAAATCAGACTTGACACCAGAGAGGCTGCATACCGCACTGAGTCAATGCGCTCTTAGCCTCTCTGGTCTCAACACTCTGTCTGATTTTGGATTTTTTTTTTTTTTTCCAAAATCAGACTTGACACCAGAGAGGCTGAATACCGCACTGAGTCAATGCGGTCTTAGCCTCTCTGGTGTCAACACTCTGTCTGATTTTGGATTTTTTTTTTTCCAAAATCAGACTTGACACCAGAGAGGCTGAATACCGCACTGAGTCAATGCGGTCTTAGCCTCTCTGGTGTCAACACTCTGTCTGATTTTGGATTTTTTTTTTTTTTTTTCCAAAATCAGACTTGACACCAGAGAGGCTGAATACCGCACTGAGTCAATGCGGTCTTAGCCTCTCTGGTCTCAACACTCTGTCTGATTTTGGATTTTTTTTTTTTTTTTTTTCCAAAATCAGACTTGACACCAGAGAGGCTGAATACCGCACTGAGTCAATGCGGTCTTAGCCTCTCTGGTCTCAACACTGTCTGATTTTGGATTTTTTTTTTTTTTCCAAAATCAGACTTGACACCAGAGAGGCTGAATACTGCACTGAGTCAATGCGGTCTTAGCCTCTCTGGTCTCAACACTCTGTCTGATTTTGGATTTTTTTTTTTTTTTTTTCCAAAATCAGACTTGACACCAGAGAGGCTGAATACCGCACTGAGTCAATGCGGTCTTAGCCTCTCTGGTCTCAACACTGTCTGATTTTGGATTTTTTTTTTTTTTCCAAAATCAGACTTGACACCAGAGAGGCTGAATACCGCACTGAGTCAATGCGGTCTTAGCCTCTTTGGTGTCAACACTGTGTCTGATTTTGGATTTTTTTTTTTTTTCCAAAATCAGACTTGACACCAGAGAGGCTGAATACCGCACTGAGTCAATGCGGTCTTAGCCTCTCTGGTGTCAACACTCTGTCTGATTTTGGATTTTTTTTTTTTTTTTTCCAAAATCAGACTTGACACCAGAGAGGCTGAATACCGCACTGAGTCAATGCGGTCTTAGCCTCTCTGGTCTCAACACTGTCTGATTTTGGATTTTTTTTTTTTTTTTCCAAAATCAGACTTGACACCAGAGAGGCTGAATACCGCACTGAGTCAATGCGGTCTTAGCCTCTCTGGTCTCAACACTGTCTGATTTTGGTTTTTTTTTTTTTTCCAAAATCAGACTTGACACCAGAGAGGCTGAATACCGCACTGAGTCAATGCGGTCTTAGCCTCTCTGGTCTCAACACTCTGTCTGATTTTGGATTTTTTTTTTTTTTTTCCCAAAATCAGACTTGACACCAGAGAGGCTGAATACCGCACTGAGTCAATGCGGTCTTAGCCTCTCTGGTCTCAACACTCTGTCTGATTTTGGATTTTTTTTTTTTTTTTTTTTCCAAAATCAGACTTGACACCAGAGAGGCTGAATACCACACTGAGTCAATGCGGTCTTAGCCTCTCTGGTCTCAACACTGTCTGATTTTGGATTTTTTTTTTTTTTCCAAAATCAGACTTGACACCAGAGAGGCTGAATACCGCACTGAGTCAATGCGGTCTTAGCCTCTCTGGTGTCAACACTGTGTCTGATTTTGGATTTTTTTTTTTTTTTCCAAAATCAGACTTGACACCAGAGAGGCTGAATACCGCACTGAGTCAATGCGGTCTTAGCCTCTCTGGTCTCAACACTCTGTCTGATTTTGGATTTTTTTTTTTTTCCAAAATCAGACTTGACACCAGAGAGGCTGAATACCGCACTGAGTCAATGCGGTCTTAGCCTCTCTGGTGTCAACACTCTGTCTGATTTTGGATTTTTTTTTTTTTTTTCCCAAAATCAGACTTGACACCAGAGAGGCTGAATACCGCACTGAGTCAATGCGGTCTTAGCCTCTCTGGTCTCAACACTCTGTCTGATTTTGGATTTTTTTTTTTTTTTTTTTCCAAAATCAGACTTGACACCAGAGAGGCTGCATACCGCACTGAGTCAATGCGCTCTTAGCCTCTCTGGTCTCAACACTCTGTCTGATTTTGGATTTTTTTTTTTTTTCCAAAATCAGACTTGACACCAGAGAGGCTGAATACCGCACTGAGTCAATGCGGTCTTAGCCTCTCTGGTCTCAACAGTCTGTCTGATTTTGGATTTTTTTTTTTTCCAAAATCAGACTTGACACCAGAGAGGCTGAATACCGCACTGAGTCAATGCGCTCTTAGCCTCTCTGGTGTCAACACTGTCTGATTTTGGATTTTTTTTTTTTTCCAAAATCAGACTTGACACCAGAGAGGCTGAATACCGCACTGAGTCAATGCGGTCTTAGCCTCTCTGGTCTCAACACTCTGTCTGATTTTGGATTTTTTTTTTTTTTTTTTTTTCCAAAATCAGACTTGACACCAGAGAGGCTGAATACCACACTGAGTCAATGCGGTCTTAGCCTCTCTGGTCTCAACACTGTCTGATTTTGGATTTTTTTTTTTTTTCCAAAATCAGACTTGACACCAGAGAGGCTGAATACCGCACTGAGTCAATGCGGTCTTAGCCTCTCTGGTGTCAACACTGTGTCTGATTTTGGATTTTTTTTTTTTTTCCAAAATCAGACTTGACACCAGAGAGGCTGAATACCGCACTGAGTCAATGCGGTCTTAGCCTCTCTGGTCTCAACACTCTGTCTGATTTTGGATTTTTTTTTTTTCCAAAATCAGACTTGACACCAGAGAGGCTGAATACCGCACTGAGTCAATGCGGTCTTAGCCTCTCTGGTGTCAACACTCTGTCTGATTTTGGATTTTTTTTTTTTTTTTTCCAAAATCAGACTTGACACCAGAGAGGCTGAATACCGCACTGAGTCAATGCGGTCTTAGCCTCTCTGGTCTCAACACTCTGTCTGATTTTGGATTTTTTTTTTTTTTTTTTCCAAAATCAGACTTGACACCAGAGAGGCTGCATACCGCACTGAGTCAATGCGCTCTTAGCCTCTCTGGTCTCAACACTCTGTCTGATTTTGGATTTTTTTTTTTTTTTGTTCCAAAATCAGACTTGACACCAGAGAGGCTGAATACCGCACTGAGTCAATGCGCTCTTAGCCTCTCTGGTGTCAACACTGTCTGATTTTGGATTTTTTTTTTTTTTCCAAAATCAGACTTGACACCAGAGAGGCTGAATACCGCACTGAGTCAATGCGGTCTTAGCCTCTCTGGTCTCAACACTCTGTCTGATTTTGGATTTTTTTTTTTTTTTTTTCCAAAATCAGACTTGACACCAGAGAGGCTGAATACCGCACTGAGTCAATGCGGTCTTAGCCTCTCTGGTCTCAACACTCTGTCTGATTTTGGATTTTTTTTTTTTTTTTCCAAAATCAGACTTGACACCAGAGAGGCTGAATACCGCACTGAGTCAATGCGGTCTTAGCCTCTCTGGTCTCAACACTCTGTCTGATTTTGGATTTTTTTTTTTTTTTTTTCCAAAATCAGACTTGACACCAGAGAGGCTGCATACCGCACTGAGTCAATGCGCTCTTAGCCTCTCTGGTCTCAACACTCTGTCTGATTTTGGATTTTTTTTTTTTTTCCAAAATCAGACTTGACACCAGAGAGGCTGAATACCGCACTGAGTCAATGCGGTCTTAGCCTCTCTGGTGTCAACACTCTGTCTGATTTTGGATTTTTTTTTTTTTTTTCAAAAATCAGACTTGACACCAGAGAGGCTGAATACCGCACTGAGTCAATGCGCTCTTAGCCTCTCTGGTGTCAACACTGTCTGATTTTGGATTTTTTTTTTTTTTTCCAAAATCAGACTTGACACCAGAGAGGCTGAATACCGCACTGAGTCAATGCGGTCTTAGCCTCTCTGGTGTCAACACTCTGTCTTATTTTGGATTTTTTTTTTTTTTTTTCCAAAATCAGACTTGACACCAGAGAGGCTGAATACCGCACTGAGTCAATGCGGTCTTAGCCTCTCTGGTCTCAACACTCTGTCTGATTTTGGATTTTTTTTTTTTTTTTTCCAAAATCAGACTTGACACCAGAGAGGCTGAATACCGCACTGAGTCAATGCGGTCTTAGCCTCTCTGGTCTCAACACTCTGTCTGATTTTGGATTTTTTTTTTTTTTTTCCAAAATCAGACTTGACACCAGAGAGGCTGAATACCGCACTGAGTCAATGCGGTCTTAGCCTCTCTGGTCTCAACACTCTGTCTGATTTTGGATTTTTTTTTTTTTTTTTTCCAAAATCAGACTTGACACCAGAGAGGCTGCATACCGCACTGAGTCAATGCGCTCTTAGCCTCTCTGGTCTCAACACTCTGTCTGATTTTGGATTTTTTTTTTTTTTCCAAAATCAGACTTGACACCAGAGAGGCTGAATACCGCACTGAGTCAATGCGGTCTTAGCCTCTCTGGTGTCAACACTCTGTCTGATTTTGGATTTTTTTTTTTTTTTTTCAAAAATCAGACTTGACACCAGAGAGGCTGAATACCGCACTGAGTCAATGCGCTCTTAGCCTCTCTGGTGTCAACACTGTCTGATTTTGGATTTTTTTTTTTTTTTCCAAAATCAGACTTGACACCAGAGAGGCTGAATACCGCACTGAGTCAATGCGGTCTTAGCCTCTCTGGTCTCAACACTCTGTCTGATTTTGGATTTTTTTTTTTTTTTTTCCAAAATCAGACTTGACACCAGAGAGGCTGAATACCGCACTGAGTCAATGCGGTCTTAGCCTCTCTGGTGTCAACACTCTGTCTGATTTTGGATTTTTTTTTTTCCAAAATCAGACTTGACACCAGAGAGGCTGAATACCGCACTGAGTCAATGCGGTCTTAGCCTCTCTGGTCTCAACACTCTGTCTGATTTTGGATTTTTTTTTTTTTTTGTTCCAAAATCAGACTTGACACCAGAGAGGCTGAATACCGCACTGAGTCAATGCGGTCTTAGCCTGTCTGGTCTCAACACTCTGTCTGATTTTGGATTTATTTTATTTTTTTTCCAAAATCAGACTTGACACCAGAGAGGCTGCATACCGCACTGAGTCAATGCGCTCTTAGCCTCTCTGGTCTCAACACTCTGTCTGATTTTGGATTTTTTTTTTTTTCCAAAATCAGACTTGACACCAGAGAGGCTGAATACCGCACTGAGTCAATGCGGTCTTAGCCTCTCTGGTGTCAACACTCTGTCTGATTTTGGATTTTTTTTTTTTTTTTCAAAAATCAGACTTGACACCAGAGAGGCTGAATACCGCACTGAGTCAATGCGGTCTTAGCCTCTCTGGTCTCAACACTCTGTCTGATTTTGGATTTTTTTTTTTTTTTTTTCCAAAATCAGACTTGACACCAGAGAGGCTGCATACCGCACTGAGTCAATGCGCTCTTAGCCTCTCTGGTCTCAACACTCTGTCTGATTTTGGATTTTTTTTTTTTTTTCCAAAATCAGACTTGACACCAGAGAGGCTGAATACCGGACTGAGTCAATGCGGTCTTAGCCTCTCTGGTGTCAACACTCTGTCTGATTTTGGATTTTTTTTTTCCAAAATCAGACTTGACACCAGAGAGGCTGAATACCGCACTGAGTCAATGCAGTCTTAGCCTCTCTGGTGTCAACACTCTGTCTGATTTTGGATTTTTTTTTTTTTTTTCCAAAATCAGACTTGACACCAGAGAGGCTGAATACCGCACTGAGTCAATGCGGTCTTAGCCTCTCTGGTCTCAACACTCTGTCTGATTTTGGATTTTTTTTTTTTTTTTTTTCCAAAATCAGACTTGACACCAGAGAGGCTGAATACCGCACTGAGTCAATGCGGTCTTAGCCTCTCTGGTCTCAACACTGTCTGATTTTGGATTTTTTTTTTTTTTCCAAAATCAGACTTGACACCAGAGAGGCTGAATACCGCACTGAGTCAATGCGGTCTTAGCCTCTCTGGTGTCAACACTCTGTCTGATTTTGGATTTTTTTTTTTTTTTCCAAAATCAGACTTGACACCAGAGAGGCTGAATACCGCACTGAGTCAATGCGGTCTTAGCCTCTCTGGTCTCAACACTGTCTGATTTTGGATTTTTTTTTTTTTTTTCCAAAATCAGACTTGACACCAGAGAGGCTGAATACCGCACTGAGTCAATGCGGTCTTAGCCTCTCTGGTCTCAACACTCTGTCTGATTTTGGATTTTTTTTTTTTTTCCAAAATCAGACTTGACACCAGAGAGGCTGAATACCGCACTGAGTCAATGCGGTCTTAGCCTCTCTGGTCTCAACACTCTGTCTGATTTTGGATTTTTTTTTTTTTTTTCCCAAAATCATACTTGACACCAGAGAGGCTGAATACCGCACTGAGTCAATGCGGTCTTAGCCTCTCTGGTCTCAACACTCTGTCTGATTTTGGATTTTTTTTTTTTTTTTTTTTCCAAAATCAGACTTGACACCAGAGAGGCTGAATACCACACTGAGTCAATGCGGTCTTAGCCTCTCTGGTCTCAACACTGTCTGATTTTGGATTTTTTTTTTTTTTCCAAAATCAGACTTGACACCAGAGAGGCTGAATACCGCACTGAGTCAATGCGGTCTTAGCCTCTCTGGTGTCAACACTGTGTCTGATTTTGGATTTTTTTTTTTTTTCCAAAATCAGACTTGACACCAGAGAGGCTGAATACCGCACTGAGTCAATGCGGTCTTAGCCTCTCTGGTCTCAACACTCTGTCTGATTTTGGATTTTTTTTTTTTCCAAAATCAGACTTGACACCAGAGAGGCTGAATACCGCACTGAGTCAATGCGGTCTTAGCCTCTCTGGTGTCAACACTCTGTCTGATTTTGGATTTTTTTTTTTTTTTTTCCAAAATCAGACTTGACACCAGAGAGGCTGAATACCGCACTGAGTCAATGCGGTCTTAGCCTCTCTGGTCTCAACACTCTGTCTGATTTTGGATTTTTTTTTTTTTTTTTTCCCAAAATCAGACTTGACACCAGAGAGGCTGCATACCGCACTGAGTCAATGCGCTCTTAGCCTCTCTGGTCTCAACACTCTGTCTGATTTTGGATTTTTTTTTTTTTTCCAAAATCAGACTTGACACCAGAGAGGCTGAATACCGCACTGAGTCAATGCGCTCTTAGCCTCTCTGGTGTCAACACTGTCTGATTTTGGATTTTTTTTTTTTCCCAAAATCAGACTTGACACCAGAGAGGCTGAATACCGCACTGAGTCAATGCGGCCTTAGCCTCTCTGGTCTCAACACTCTGTCTGATTTTGGATTTTTTTTTTTTTTTTTTTTCCAAAATCAGACTTGACACCAGAGAGGCTGAATACCACACTGAGTCAATGCGGTCTTAGCCTCTCTGGTCTCAACACTGTCTGATTTTGGATTTTTTTTTTTTTCCAAAATCAGACTTGACACCAGAGAGGCTGAATACCGCACTGAGTCAATGCGGTCTTAGCCTCTCTGGTGTCAACACTGTGTCTGATTTTGGATTTTTTTTTTTTTTCCAAAATCAGACTTGACACCAGAGAGGCTGAATACCGCACTGAGTCAATGCGGTCTTAGCCTCTCTGGTCTCAACACTCTGTCTGATTTTGGATTTTTTTTTTTTCCAAAATCAGACTTGACACCAGAGAGGCTGAATACCGCACTGAGTCAATGCGGTCTTAGCCTCTCTGGTGTCAACACTCTGTCTGATTTTGGATTTTTTTTTTTTTTTTTCCAAAATCAGACTTGACACCAGAGAGGCTGAATACCGCACTGAGTCAATGCGGTCTTAGCCTCTCTGGTCTCAACACTCTGTCTGATTTTGGATTTTTTTTTTTTTTTTTTCCAAAATCAGACTTGACACCAGAGAGGCTGCATACCGCACTGAGTTAATGCGCTCTTAGCCTCTCTGGTCTCAACACTCTGTCTGATTTTGGATTTTTTTTTTTTTTTGTTCCAAAATCAGACTTGACACCAGAGAGGCTGAATACTGCACTGAGTCAATGCGCTCTTAGCCTCTCTGGTGTCAACACTGTCTGATTTTGGATTTTTTTTTTTTTCCAAAATCAGACTTGACACCAGAGAGGCTGAATACCGCACTGAGTCAATGCGGTCTTAGCCTCTCTGGTCTCAACACTCTGTCTGATTTTGGATTTTTTTTTTTTTTTTTCCAAAATCAGACTTGACACCAGAGAGGCTGAATACCGCACTGAGTCAATGCGGTCTTAGCCTCTCTGGTCTCAACACTCTGTCTGATTTTGGATTTTTTTTTTTTTTTTTCCAAAATCAGACTTGACACCAGAGAGGCTGAATACCGCACTGAGTCAATGCGGTCTTAGCCTCTCTGGTCTCAACACTCTGTCTGATTTTGGATTTTTTTTTTTTTTTTTTCCAAAATCAGACTTGACACCAGAGAGGCTGCATACCGCACTGAGTCAATGCGCTCTTAGCCTCTCTGGTCTCAACACTCTGTCTGATTTTGGATTTTTTTTTTTTTTCCAAAATCAGACTTGACACCAGAGAGGCTGAATACCGCACTGAGTCAATGCGGTCTTAGCCTCTCTGGTGTCAACACTCTGTCTGATTTTGGATTTTTTTTTTTTTTTTTCAAAAATCAGACTTGACACCAGAGAGGCTGAATACCGCACTGAGTCAATGCGGTCTTAGCCTCTCTAGTCTCAACACTCTGTCTGATTTTGGATTTTTTTTTTTTTTTTTTCCAAAATCAGACTTGACACCAGAGAGGCTGAATACCGCACTGAGTCAATGCGCTCTTAGCCTCTCTGGTGTCAACACTGTCTGATTTTGGATTTTTTTTTTTTTTTCCAAAATCAGACTTGACACCAGAGAGGCTGAATACCGCACTGAGTCAATGCGGTCTTAGCCTCTCTGGTCTCAACACTCTGTCTGATTTTGGATTTTTTTTTTTTTTTTCCAAAATCAGACTTGACACCAGAGAGGCTGAATACCGCACTGAGTCAATGCGGTCTTAGCCTCTCTGGTGTCAACACTCTGTCTGATTTTGGATTTTTTTTTTTCCAAAATCAGACTTGACACCAGAGAGGCTGAATACCGCACTGAGTCAATGCGGTCTTAGCCTCTCTGGTGTCAACACTCTGTCTGATTTTGGATTTTTTTTTTTTTTTTTCCAAAATCAGACTTGACACCAGAGAGGCTGAATACCGCACTGAGTCAATGCGGTCTTAGCCTCTCTGGTCTCAACACTCTGTCTGATTTTGGATTTTTTTTTTTTTTTTTTTTTTTCCAAAATCAGACTTGACACCAGAGAGGCTGAATACCGCACTGAGTCAATGCGGTCTTAGCCTCTCTGGTCTCAACACTGTCTGATTTTGGATTTTTTTTTTTTTTTCCAAAATCAGACTTGACACCAGAGAGGCTGAATACCGCACTGAGTCAATGCGGTCTTAGCCTCTCTGGTCTCAACACTCTGTCTGATTTTGGATTTTTTTTTTTTTTTGTTCCAAAATCAGACTTGACACCAGAGAGGCTGAATACCGCACTGAGTCAATGCGGTCTTAGCCTCTCTGGTCTCAACACTCTGTCTGATTTTGGATTTTTTTTTTTTTTTTCCAAAATCAGACTTGACACCAGAGAGGCTGCATACCGCACTGAGTCAATGCGCTCTTAGCCTCTCTGGTCTCAACACTCTGTCTGATTTTGGATTTTTTTTTTTTTTTCCAAAATCAGACTTGACACCAGAGAGGCTGAATACCGCACTGAGTCAATGCGGTCTTAGCCTCTCTGGTGTCAACACTCTGTCTGATTTTGGATTTTTTTTTTTTTTCCAAAATCAGACTTGACACCAGAGAGGCTGAATACCGCACTGAGTCAATGCGGTCTTAGCCTCTCTGGTGTCAACACTCTGTCTGATTTTGGATTTTTTTTTTTTTTTTCCAAAATCAGACTTGACACCAGAGAGGCTGAATACCGCACTGAGTCAATGCGGTCTTAGCCTCTCTGGTGTCAACACTCTGTCTGATTTTGGATTTTTTTTTTTTTTTTCCAAAATCAGACTTGACACCAGAGAGGCTGAATACCGCACTGAGTCAATGCGGTCTTAGCCTCTCTGGTGTCAACACTCTGTCTGATTTTGGATTTTTTTTTTTTTTTTTCTAAAATCAGACTTGACACCAGAGAGGCTGAATACCGCACTGAGTCAATGCGGTCTTAGCCTCTCTGGTCTCAACACTCTGTCTGATTTTGGATTTTTTTTTTTTTTTTTTTTTTTCCAAAATCAGACTTGACACCAGAGAGGCTGAATACCGCACTGAGTCAATGCGGTCTTAGCCTCTCTGGTGTCAACACTGTGTCTGATTTTGGATTTTTTTTTTTTTTCCAAAATCAGACTTGACACCAGAGAGGCTGAATACCGCACTGAGTCAATGCGGTCTTAGCCTCTCTGGTCTCAACACTCTGTCTGATTTTGGATTTTTTTTTTTTTCCAAAATCAGACTTGACACCAGAGAGGCTGAATACCGCACTGAGTCAATGCGGTCTTAGCCTCTCTGGTGTCAACACTCTGTCTGATTTTGGATTTTTTTTTTTTTTTTTCCAAAATCAGACTTGACACCAGAGAGGCTGAATACCGCACTGAGTCAATGCGGTCTTAGCCTCTCTGGTCTCAACACTCTGTCTGATTTTGGATTTTTTTTTTTTTTTTTTTCCAAAATCAGACTTGACACCAGAGAGGCTGCATACCGCACTGAGTCAATGCGCTCTTAGCCTCTCTGGTCTCAACACTCTGTCTGATTTTGGATTTTTTTTTTTTTTCCAAAATCAGACTTGACACCAGAGAGGCTGAATACCGCACTGAGTCAATGCGGTCTTAGCCTCTCTGGTCTCAACACTCTGTCTGATTTTGGATTTTTTTTTTTTTCCAAAATCAGACTTGACACCAGAGAGGCTGAATACCGCACTGAGTCAATGCGGTCTTAGCCTCTCTGGTCTCAACACTCTGTCTGATTTTGGATTTTTTTTTTTTTTTTTTCCAAAATCAGACTTGACACCAGAGAGGCTGCATACCGCACTGAGTCAATGCGCTCTTAGCCTCTCTGGTCTCAACACTCTGTCTGATTTTGGATTTTTTTTTTTTTTCCAAAATCAGACTTGACACCAGAGAGGCTGAATACCGCACTGAGTCAATGCGGTCTTAGCCTCTCTGGTGTCAACACTCTGTCTGATTTTGGATTTTTTTTTTTTTTTTTCAAAAATCAGACTTGACACCAGAGAGGCTGAATACCGCACTGAGTCAATGCGGTCTTAGCCTCTCTAGTCTCAACACTCTGTCTGATTTTGGATTTTTTTTTTTTTTTTTTCCAATTCAGACTTGACACCAGAGAGGCTGAATACCGCACTGAGTCAATGCGCTCTTAGCCTCTCTGGTGTCAACACTGTCTGATTTTGGATTTTTTTTTTTTTTTCCAAAATCAGACTTGACACCAGAGAGGCTGAATACCGCACTGAGTCAATGCGGTCTTAGCCTCTCTGGTCTCAACACTCTGTCTGATTTTGGATTTTTTTTTTTTTTTTCCAAAATCAGACTTGACACCAGAGAGGCTGAATACTGCACTGAGTCAATGCGGTCTTAGCCTCTCTGGTGTCAACACTCTGTCTGATTTTGGAATTTTTTTTTTCCAAAATCAGACTTGACACCAGAGAGGCTGAATACCGCACTGAGTCAATGCGGTCTTAGCCTCTCTGGTGTCAACACTCTGTCTGATTTTGGATTTTTTTTTTTTTTTTTCCAAAATCAGACTTGACACCAGAGAGGCTGAATACCGCACTGAGTCAATGCGGTCTTAGCCTCTCTGGTCTCAACACTCTGTCTGATTTTGGATTTTTTTTTTTTTTTTTTTTTTTCCAAAATCAGACTTGACACCAGAGAGGCTGAATACTGCACTGAGTCAATGCGGTCTTAGCCTCTCTGGTCTCAACACTGTCTGATTTTGGATTTTTTTTTTTTTTTCCAAAATCAGACTTGACACCAGAGAGGCTGAATACCGCACTGAGTCAATGCGGTCTTAGCCTCTCTGGTGTCAACACTCTGTCTGATTTTGGATTTTTTTTTTTTTTCCAAAATCAGACTTGACACCAGAGAGGCTGAATACCGCACTGAGTCAATGCGGTCTTAGCCTCTCTGGTGTCAACACTCTGTCTGATTTTGGATTTTTTTTTTTTTTTCCAAAATCAGACTTGACACCAGAGAGGCTGAATACCGCACTGAGTCAATGCGGTCTTAGCCTCTCTGGTGTCAACACTCTGTCTGATTTTGGATTTTTTTTTTTTTTTTCCAAAATCAGACTTGACACCAGAGAGGCTGAATACCGCACTGAGTCAATGCGGTCTTAGCCTCTCTGGTGTCAACACTCTGTCTGATTTTGGATTTTTTTTTTTTTTTTTCTAAAATCAGACTTGACACCAGAGAGGCTGAATACCGCACTGAGTCAATGCGGTCTTAGCCTCTCTGGTCTCAACACTCTGTCTGATTTTGGATTTTTTTTTTTTTTTTTTTTTCCAAAATCAGACTTGACACCAGAGAGGCTGAATACCGCACTGAGTCAATGCGGTCTTAGCCTCTCTGGTGTCAACACTCTGTCTGATTTTGGATTTTTTTTTTTTTTTTCCAAAATCAGACTTGACACCAGAGAGGCTGAATACCGCACTGAGTCAATGCGGTCTTAGCCTCTCTGGTCTCAACACTGTCTGATTTTGGATTTTTTTTTTTTTTTTCCAAAATCAGACTTGACACCAGAGAGGCTGAATACCGCACTGAGTCAATGCGGTCTTAGCCTCTCTGGTCTCAACACTCTGTCTGATTTTGGATTTTTTTTTTTTTTTCCAAAATCAGACTTGACACCAGAGAGGCTGAATACCGCACTGAGTCAATGCGGTCTTAGCCTCTCTGGTCTCAACACTCTGTCTGATTTTGGATTTTTTTTTTTTTTTTTCCAAAATCAGACTTGACACCAGAGAGGCTGAATACCGCACTGAGTCAATGCGGTCTTAGCCTCTCTGGTCTCAACACTCTGTCTGATTTTGGATTTTTTTTTTTTTTTTTTTTCCAAAATCAGACTTGACACCAGAGAGGCTGAATACCACACTGAGTCAATGCGGTCTTAGCCTCTCTGGTCTCAACACTGTCTGATTTTGGATTTTTTTTTTTTTTCCAAAATCAGACTTGACACCAGAGAGGCTGAATACCGCACTGAGTCAATGCGGTCTTAGCCTCTCTGGTCTCAACACTCTGTCTGATTTTGGATTTTTTTTTTTTTTTTCCAAAATCAGACTTGACACCAGAGAGGCTGCATACCGCACTGAGTCAATGCGCTCTTAGCCTCTCTGGTCTCAACACTCTGTCTGATTTTGGATTTTTTTTTTTTTTTCCAAAATCAGACTTGACACCAGAGAGGCTGAATACCGCACTGAGTCAATGCGGTCTTAGCCTCTCTGGTGTCAACACTCTGTCTGATTTTGGATTTTTTTTTTTTTTCCAAAATCAGACTTGACACCAGAGAGGCTGAATACCGCACTGAGTCAATGCGGTCTTAGCCTCTCTGGTGTCAACACTCTGTCTGATTTTGGATTTTTTTTTTTTTTTTCCAAAATCAGACTTGACACCAGAGAGGCTGAATACCGCACTGAGTCAATGCGGTCTTAGCCTCTCTGGTGTCAACACTCTGTCTGATTTTGGATTTTTTTTTTTTTTTTCCAAAATCAGACTTGACACCAGAGAGGCTGAATACCGCACTGAGTCAATGCGGTCTTAGCCTCTCTGGTCTCAACACTGTCTGATTTTGGATTTTTTTTTTTTTTTTCCAAAATCAGACTTGACACCAGAGAGGCTGAATACCGCACTGAGTCAATGCGGTCTTAGCCTCTCTGGTCTCAACACTCTGTCTGATTTTGGATTTTTTTTTTTTTTCCAAAATCAGACTTGACACCAGAGAGGCTGAATACCGCACTGAGTCAATGCGGTCTTAGCCTCTCTGGTCTCAACACTCTGTCTGATTTTGGATTTTTTTTTTTTTTTTTCCAAAATCAGACTTGACACCAGAGAGGCTGAATACCGCACTGAGTCAATGCGGTCTTAGCCTCTCTGGTCTCAACACTCTGTCTGATTTTGGATTTTTTTTTTTTTTTTTTTCCAAAATCAGACTTGACACCAGAGAGGCTGAATACCACACTGAGTCAATGCGGTCTTAGCCTCTCTGGTCTCAACACTGTCTGATTTTGGATTTTTTTTTTTTTTCCAAAATCAGACTTGACACCAGAGAGGCTGAATACCGCACTGAGTCAATGCGGTCTTAGCCTCTCTGGTCTCAACACTCTGTCTGATTTTGGATTTTTTTTTTTTTTTTCCAAAATCAGACTTGACACCAGAGAGGCTGCATACCGCACTGAGTCAATGCGCTCTTAGCCTCTCTGGTCTCAACACTCTGTCTGATTTTGGATTTTTTTTTTTTTTTCCAAAATCAGACTTGACACCAGAGAGGCTGAATACCGCACTGAGTCAATGCGGTCTTAGCCTCTCTGGTGTCAACACTCTGTCTGATTTTGGATTTTTTTTTTTTTTTCCAAAATCAGACTTGACACCAGAGAGGCTGAATACCGCACTGAGTCAATGCGGTCTTAGCCTCTCTGGTGTCAACACTCTGTCTGATTTTGGATTTTTTTTTTTTTTTTCCAAAATCAGACTTGACACCAGAGAGGCTGAATACCGCACTGAGTCAATGCGGTCTTAGCCTCTCTGGTGTCAACACTCTGTCTGATTTTGGATTTTTTTTTTTTTTTTCCAAAATCAGACTTGACACCAGAGAGGCTGAATACCGCACTGAGTCAATGCGGTCTTAGCCTCTCTGGTGTCAAAACTCTGTCTGATTTTGGATTTTTTTTTTTTTTTTTCTAAAATCAGACTTGACACCAGAGAGGCTGAATACCGCACTGAGTCAATGCGGTCTTAGCCTCTCTGGTCTCAACACTCTGTCTGATTTTGGATTTTTTTTTTTTTTTTTTTTTTTCCAAAATCAGACTTGACACCAGAGAGGCTGAATACCGCACTGAGTCAATGCGGTCTTAGCCTCTCTGGTGTCAACACTCTGTCTGATTTTGGATTTTTTTTTTTTTTTTTCCAAAATCAGACTTGACACCAGAGAGGCTGAATACCGCACTGAGTCAATGCGGTCTTAGCCTCTCTGGTCTCAACACTCTGTCTGATTTTGGATTTTTTTTTTTTTTTTTTTCCAAAATCAGACTTGACACCAGAGAGGCTGCATACCGCACTGAGTCAATGCGCTCTTAGCCTCTCTGGTCTCAACACTCTGTCTGATTTTGGATTTTTTTTTTTTTTCCAAAATCAGACTTGACACCAGAGAGGCTGAATACCGCACTGAGTCAATGCGGTCTTAGCCTCTCTGGTCTCAACACTCTGTCTGATTTTGGATTTTTTTTTTTTTCCAAAATCAGACTTGACACCAGAGAGGCTGAATACCGCACTGAGTCAATGCGGTCTTAGCCTCTCTGGTCTCAACACTCTGTCTGATTTTGGATTTTTTTTTTTTTTTTTTCCAAAATCAGACTTGACACCAGAGAGGCTGCATACCGCACTGAGTCAATGCGCTCTTAGCCTCTCTGGTCTCAACACTCTGTC
Organism: Poromitra crassiceps; assembly: GCF_964638095.1. NCBI lineage: Eukaryota > Metazoa > Chordata > Actinopteri > Beryciformes > Melamphaidae > Poromitra > Poromitra crassiceps. Next base: position 179,671 of record NW_028152029.1, read on the forward strand.
TGATTTTGGATTTTTTTTTTTTTTCCAAAATCAGACTTGACACCAGAGAGGCTGAATACCGCACTGAGTCAATGCGGTCTTAGCCTCTCTGGTGTCAACACTCTGTCTGATTTTGGATTTTTTTTTTTTTTTTTCAAAAATCAGACTTGACACCAGAGAGGCTGAATACCGCACTGAGTCAATGCGGTCTTAGCCTCTCTAGTCTCAACACTCTGTCTGATTTTGGATTTTTTTTTTTTTTTTTCCAAAATCAGACTTGACACCAGAGAGGCTGAATACCGCACTGAGTCAATGCGCTCTTAGCCTCTCTGGTGTCAACACTCTGTCTGATTTTGGATTTTTTTTTTTTTTTTCCAAAATCAGACTTGACACCAGAGAGGCTGAATACCGCACTGAGTCAATGCGGTCTTAGCCTCTCTGGTCTCAACACTGTCTGATTTTGGATTTTTTTTTTTTTTTTTCCAAAATCAGACTTGACACCAGAGAGGCTGAATACCGCACTGAGTCAATGCGGTCTTAGCCTCTCTGGTCTCAACACTCTGTCTGATTTTGGATTTTTTTTTTTTTTTCCAAAATCAGACTTGACACCAGAGAGGCTGAATACCGCACTGAGTCAATGCGGTCTTAGCCTCTCTGGTCTCAACACTCTGTCTGATTTTGGATTTTTTTTTTTTTTTTTCCAAAATCAGACTTGACACCAGAGAGGCTGAATACCGCACTGAGTCAATGCGGTCTTAGCCTCTCTGGTCTCAACACTCTGTCTGATTTTGGATTTTTTTTTTTTTTTTTTTTCCAAAATCAGACTTGACACCAGAGAGGCTGAATACCACACTGAGTCAATGCGGTCTTAGCCTCTCTGGTCTCAACACTGTCTGATTTTGGATTTTTTTTTTTTTTCCAAAATCAGACTTGACACCAGAGAGGCTGAATACCGCACTGAGTCAATGCGGTCTTAGCCTCTCTGGTCTCAACACTCTGTCTGATTTTGGATTTTTTTTTTTTTTTTCCAAAATCAGACTTGACACCAGAGAGGCTGCATACCGCACTGAGTCAATGCGCTCTTAGCCTCTCTGGTCTCAACACTCTGTCTGATTTTGGATTTTTTTTTTTTTTTCCAAAATCAGACTTGACACCAGAGAGGCTGAATACCGCACTGAGTCAATGCGGTCTTAGCCTCTCTGGTGTCAACACTCTGTCTGATTTTGGATTTTTTTTTTTTTTTCCAAAATCAGACTTGACACCAGAGAGGCTGAATACCGCACTGAGTCAATGCGGTCTTAGCCTCTCTGGTGTCAACACTCTGTCTGATTTTGGATTTTTTTTTTTTTTTTCCAAAATCAGACTTGACACCAGAGAGGCTGAATACCGCACTGAGTCAATGCGGTCTTAGCCTCTCTGGTGTCAACACTCTGTCTGATTTTGGATTTTTTTTTTTTTTTTTCCAAAATCAGACTTGACACCAGAGAGGCTGAATACCGCACTGAGTCAATGCGGTCTTAGCCTCTCTGGTGTCAAAACTCTGTCTGATTTTGGATTTTTTTTTTTTTTTTTTCAAAATCAGACTTGACACCAGAGAGGCTGAATACCGCACTGAGTCAATGCGGTCTTAGCCTCTCTGGTCTCAACACTCTGTCTGATTTTGGATTTTTTTTTTTTTTTTTTTTCCAAAATCAGACTTGACACCAGAGAGGCTGAATACCGCACTGAGTCAATGCGGTCTTAGCCTCTCTGGTGTCAACACTCTGTCTGATTTTGGATTTTTTTTTTTTTTTTTCCAAAATCAGACTTGACACCAGAGAGGCTGAATACCGCACTGAGTCAATGCGGTCTTAGCCTCTCTGGTCTCAACACTCTGTCTGATTTTGGATTTTTTTTTTTTTTTTTTCCAAAATCAGACTTGACACCAGAGAGGCTGCATACCGCACTGAGTCAATGCGCTCTTAGCCTCTCTGGTCTCAACACTCTGTCTGATTTTGGATTTTTTTTTTTTTTCCAAAATCAGACTTGACACCAGAGAGGCTGAATACCGCACTGAGTCAATGCGGTCTTAGCCTCTCTGGTGCTCAACACTCTGTCTGATTTTGGATTTTTTTTTTTTTCCAAAATCAGACTTGACACCAGAGAGGCTGAATACCGCACTGAGTCAATGCGGTCTTAGCCTCTCTGGTCTCAACACTCTGTCTGATTTTGGATTTTTTTTTTTTTTTTTTCCAAAATCAGACTTGACACCAGAGAGGCTGCATACCGCACTGAGTCAATGCGCTCTTAGCCTCTCTGGTCTCAACACTCTGTCTGATTTTGGATTTTTTTTTTTTTTCCAAAATCAGACTTGACACCAGAGAGGCTGAATACCGCACTGAGTCAATGCGGTCTTAGCCTCTCTGGTGTCAACACTCTGTCTGATTTTGGATTTTTTTTTTTTTTTTTCAAAAATCAGACTTGACACCAGAGAGGCTGAATACCGCACTGAGTCAATGCGGTCTTAGCCTCTCTAGTCTCAACACTCTGTCTGATTTTGGATTTTTTTTTTTTTTTTTTCCAAAATCAGACTTGACACCAGAGAGGCTGAATACCGCACTGAGTCAATGCGCTCTTAGCCTCTCTGGTGTCAACACTGTCTGATTTTGGATTTTTTTTTTTTTTTCCAAAATCAGAC